>NC_041385.1:53995439-54038286 GCF_002162155.2 Triticum dicoccoides
GAACCGGGACCAATGCCCTCCTTTTAGTCCCGGTTGGTGCCACCAACCGGGACCAAAGGCCCTATGCTGCCCGCGTCGCGGCCAAAGTTTAGTCCCACCTCGCTAGTTGAGAGAGCTCGAGATTGGTTCATAAGCGCTGTTGCGCCCACCCTCTCGAGCTCCTCTCAACTGCAGGCTTTCGGGCCTAACATGTCACTGTGTTCATGTGGGCCTACTGGGCCTGCTGCGGGCCTGAATCCTGGCCCATGATTGGGTTTCTAGTCGTATTCAGGCCGTGGTGGCCCAGGAGGTGGTACTTTTTTTTCTTTATTAATTTTAGTTTGTTTCTACTTACTCTTCCTATTTTTATTTATTTTATTAAAGTTTATTTATTTTACTGTATTAAAGTTTATTTTGTTTCTACTTATTTATTAAAGTTTATTTTGTTTCTACTTATTTATTTTATTTTGTTTCTACTTATTTATTTTCTTTTCTTTTTTGCCTTTTTATTTATTTTATGAAAATTCTTTTTGCTTTTAATGTGTTGAACATAAAATACTTTCATAATTTTAGTTGCATAAATTTTATATAATTTTAGTTTCAATAATACTAGAGGTTTATAAAAGCTTTTTGGTTGATTCCTTTAGCTATTAGAGTTTCATTAAAGTTTTCTAGTTCATTCTTTTTCTATTAGAGTTTCATTAAAGTTTTCTAGTTCATTCTTTTAGTTTACTATTTTTGCTATTAGAGTTTCATAAAAGTTTTCCAGTTCATTCCTTTTTATATTAGTTCATTCTTTGAGCTAAATGACCCTGAAATTGAAAAGCATTTCAAATGAACTCAGAAAAGGTTGAAAGTTGGCATGGCATCATCATTTCACCCACATAGCATGTGCTAAAAAGTTGAGAGGGTTTCAGCAAAAACTGGATGCACTTCGTGTACAAAACGGACTATTTATTTCGAGGTATCAGGATTTTGGACGAAAACTTGTCTGTTACAACAGCCATTTCATTTCTTCACATGTAATTGCAGTGATATTCTAGATCAAAGGCATCATCATAATAGTCGTGGAGAGAAAGTATTCACTTTTTCTTCGCTTTTGTCCTTTGCTTATTGCGCCGTCACCATGAATAATGTTCATCGTTTAACAGGGTGCTTGGGTCAGCTTTGACTTTGAAGGAAGGAATTTCATGAAACTTTTCATAATCTTCGGATATGTCTGTCTTGCCCTCCACTCCCACGATGTCTCTTTTTCCTGAAAGAACTATGTGGCGCTTTGGCTCATTGTATGATGTGTTCGCTTCCTTATCTTTTCTTTTTCTCGGTTTGGTAGACATGTCCTTCACATAGAAAACATGTGCAACATCATTGGCTAGGACGAACAGTTCGTCTGTGTATCCAAGATTGTTCAGATCCACTATTGTCATTCTATACTATGGGTCTACCTGTACCTCGCCTCCTGACAGACTAACCCATTTGCACTTAAACTAAGGGACCTTAAAATCATGTCCGTAGTCAAGTTCTCATATGTCCACTATGTAACCATAATATGTGTCCTTTCCCCTCTTGGTTACTGCATCAAAGCGGACACCGCTGTTTTGGTTGGTGCTCTTTTGATCTTTGGCGATCGTGTAAAATGTATTCCCATTTATCTCGTATTCTTTGTAAGTCAATACAGCCAAAGATGGTCCCTGGACAACGAGTACAGCTCATCACAAACAGTGTTGTCACCTCTGAGACGTGTTTCCAACCAACTGCCGAAAGTCCTGATGTGTTCATATGTAATCCAATCGTCACACTGCTCTGGGTGTTTGGAGCGCAGACTGTTCTTGTGTTCATCGACATACGGGGTCACCAAGTTAGAGTTCTGTAGAACTGTGTACTGTGCTCGAGACCAAGAATGCCCGTCTCTGCATATTATTGAGTTCCCTCCAAGCGTGCCTTTCTAGTCAGTCTCCCCTCATACCACGATTTAGGGAGACCAATCTTATTAAGGCCAGGAATGAAGTCAACACAAAATACAATGACATCCTCTGTTTGATGGCCCATGGAGATGCTTCCTTCTGGCCTAGCGCGGTTACGGACATATTTCTTTAGGACTCCCATGAACCTCTCAAAGGGGAACATATTGTGTAGAAATACGGGGCCCAGAATGACAATCTCGTCGACTAGATGAACTAGGACATGCATCATGATATTGAAGAAGGATGGTGGGAACACTAGCTCGAAACTGACAAGACATTGCACCACATCACTCCTTAGCCTTGGTATGATTTCTGGATCGATCACCTTCTGAGAGATTGCATTGAGGAATGCACATAGCTTCACAATGGCTAATCGGACGTTTTCCGGTAGGAGCCCCCTCAATGCAACCGAAAGCAGTTGCGTCATAATCACGTGGTAGTCATGAGACTTTAGGTTCTAGATCTTTTTCTCTGGCATATTTATTATTCCCTTTGTATTTGATGAGAAGCTAGACGGGACCTTCATACTGAGTAGGCATTCAAAGAAGATTTCCTTCTCTTCTTTGGTAAGAGTGTAGCTGGCAAGACCTTCATACTGCTTTGGAGGCATGCCGTCTTTTTCGTGCAAACGTTGCAGGTCCTCCCGTGCCTCCGGTGTATCTTTTGTCTTGCCATACACGCCCAAGAAGCCTAGCAGGTTCACGCAAAGGTTATTCGTCACGTGCATCACATCGATTGAAGAGCGGACCTCTAGGTCTTTCCAGTAGGGTAGGTCCCAAAATATAGATTTCTTCTTCCACATGGGTGCGCGTCCCTCAGCGTCATTTGGAACAGATAGTATGTCGGGACCCTTTTCAAAGATTACGTATAAATCATTGACCATAGCAAGTACGTGATCACCGGTATGCATGGCCGGCTTCTTCCAGTGATCTGCCTCGCCTTTGTAATGCTTGCCTTTCTTTCGACATTGATGGTTGGTCGAAAGAAATCGACGATGGCCCAGGTACACATTCTTCCTGCATTTTTCCAGACATATACTTTTGGTGTCAGCTAAACAGTGCGTGCATGTGTGGTATCCCTTATTTGTCTGTCCTGAAAGGTTACTGAAAGCGGGCCAATCATTGATGGTTACAAACAGTAACGCATGCAGGTTAAATTTCTCCTGTTTGTGCTCAACCCACACACATACACCGTTTCCATTCCACAGCTGTAAAAGTTATTCAACTAATGGCCTTAGGTACACATCAATGTCGTTGCTGGGTTGCTTAGGGCCTTGGATGAGAACCGGCATCATAATGAACTTCTGCTTCATGCACATCCAAGGAGGAAGGTTATATATACATAGAGTCACGAGCCAGGTGCTGTGATTGCTGCTCTGCTCCCCGAAAGAATTAATGCCATCGCGCTTAAACCAAACCATACGTTCCTGGGTCACCTACAAACTCAGCCCAGTACTTTCTCTCGATTTTTCTCCACTGCGACCCGCCAGCGGGTGCTCTCAACTTCCCGTCTTTCTTATAGTCCTCACTGTGCCATCACATCAACTTGGCATGCTCTTTGTTTATGAACAGGCATTTCAACCGTGGTATTATAGGATCATACCACATCATCTTGGCAGGAACCCTCTTCCGGGGGCGCTCACCGTCAAAATCACCAGGGTCATCTCGTCTGATCTTATACCGCAATGCACCGCATACCGGGCATGTGTTCCAATCCTCGTACGCACCACGGTACAGGATGCAGTCATTAGGGAATGCATGTATCTTCTGCACCTCCAATCCTAGAGGGCATACAACCTTCTTTGTTGCATACGTACTGTCGGGCAATTCGTTATCCTTTAGAAGCTTCTTCTTCAATATTTTCAGTAGCTTCTCAAATCCTTTGTCAGGCACACCATTCTTTGTTTTTCACTG
Source organism: Triticum dicoccoides (assembly GCF_002162155.2). Classification (NCBI taxonomy): domain Eukaryota; kingdom Viridiplantae; phylum Streptophyta; class Magnoliopsida; order Poales; family Poaceae; genus Triticum; species Triticum dicoccoides. Next base: position 53,999,296 of record NC_041385.1, read on the forward strand.
CAACAATTTCAGTACAGTACCGAGCTTTGTGTTGCCATCTTCGCAATTGGGGTACAAACATTTTCGTGATGCTCTAACATGCAATTGAACTTGAACTTCTCCTTTTGACTTTCGCAATGTCTCCTTGCATCAACAATGACCCGGCGGAGATCATCATCGGGCACATCGTTTGGTTCCTCTTGATCTTCAACAGCTTCCCCCGTTGCAGCATCACCATATTCAGGGGCACATAGTTGTCATCGTCCTCTTATTCTTCGTTGTCTTCCATCATAACCCCTATTTCTCCATGATTGGTCCAAACAATATAGTGTGGCATGAAACCCTTATAAAGTAGGTGGGTGTCAATGGTTTTCCAGTCAGAGTAAGACTTCGTATTCCCACATATAGGGCATGGACAACACATAAAACCATTCTGCTTGTTTGCCTCAGCCACTTCGAGAAAATTATGCATGCCCTTAATGTACTCGGAGGTGTGTCTATCACCGTACATCCATTGTCGGTTCATCTGCGTGCATTATATATAACTAAGTGTGTCAAAAACCATTATAGAACATCATGAATAGATAATTAAGTGACCAAATTAATAGAAGTTCATCATCACATTAAAACCAGAGTAGATACATAGTTCTCATCTAACAACATATAGCTTTCCAGAGCATCTAATTAATTAAACCATACATTGAAACTATGTAAAACATTTCAATGCGAAAACAAATGCGGTCATAATCGCAACCAAGGTAACAATTGATCCAACGGCATAATGATACCAAGCCTCGATATGAATGGCATATTTTCTAATATTTCTAATCTTCAAGCGCATTGCATCCATCTTGATCTTGTGATCATCGACGACATCCGCAACATGCAACTCCAATATCATATTCTCCACCTTAATTTTTTTTTATTTTTTCCTTCAAGAAATTATTTTCTATTCAACTAAATTTCCGGTTCACATACCTCCTAGATAAATAAAATCTATGTCACGTTAGTTGGCATAATTGTCATAAACAATAAATGAACCAAATAGTTATAAAGATAATATATACCACATCTGAATCATAGACAGGACGAGGGCCGACGGGGGCGGATACCAAAACCACCGCACTATATAATAAGAAGCAATACTAAAAGTAAGAAAATTATACAAGTATCTATCTAAACATACAAGTAAAAAAATTCCTTTCAGAAAGAAGATAAGAACAAGAGGCTCACCACGGTGGTGCCGGCGACGAGATCGATGCGGGCGATCGATGGCGGTGAAGACAGGGACGGGATGTGATGGACTGCTAAACCTAGACAAATATAGAGGAAAATAGAGCTTGGAGGTCAAGCTTGGAGAGGAGAAAGCTTAAGTAGTGTGGCTCGGGCATTCCATCGAACACCTCGTGTGCATAGGAGGTGAGCTAGAGCACCACAAAGCCCTCTCCCCTTGCCGGCCAGAAAAAATAGAGCAGTGTGCTCTGCTCTTACACGAGGGGGTATATATAGGCACATCATTGGTCCCGGTTCATGGCTTGAACCGGTATTAAAGACCAGCCTTTGGTCCCAGTTCGAGCCACCAACCGGGACCAATGATGGTGGGCCAGGAGCGAGGCCCATTGGTCCCGGTTTGTCCCACCAACCGGGACCAAAGGGGCCAGACGAACCGGGATCAATGCCCCCACGAGGCCCGGCAGGCCCCCTGGCCTCACGAACCGGGACCAATGGGCCCATGGGTCCCGGTTCATGACTAAACAGGGACTAATGGGCTTATCTGACCCGAACGAAAGCCCTATTTTCTACTAGTGATTGAAGGGAGATCAGGTTGGGCACATGGAGGCAACTAATCAAAGAGGCCAATACGGAAGAACTCACCAGAGCAGAGCCAACGGAATAATGAGTACATCCAGCTTGTGTGCATTACCATCGGGGGGTAGAACTGATGTAATCCCGAAACTGAAGAAAATGTGGTTGTTGTGCAAATGTTCTTTTGCTTGAACAAAGGATTTTAGAAATGAAACCTGAATGCATGATGCTTATCTTAGTCATATGTTAGATTCTCAGGAGCTACTTCAAGAGGCATCGCTTTATGTTGAATCAACAGAGAAAAAAAATGAACACGATCAACATGCAACAATCATCGGATGCTCTGCTAGTGCATGAGAAGATATCCACGCCCGGAGAAACAAACTTGTATCTTATAAAAAAAATCATATATGAATCATCTGGAAAATAACCTTTTCTACAATGTATTTTGCAGAATTCTTGAATGTCAGACTCTGCGGTGGTCTTTAGAGCATCTCTAGTGGCTTGTGTAAATTTGGTAGTCTATATCTTCACATACACAATGGTGTAAATTTTTTTCATTTTAGACAACCTCAGTTTTTCAGTGGATTGTCTAAATTTGGTAGTCTATGTGTCCAACAGCTATATTTTCAGCGGCTACTTTTCCAATGGCTCTATTTCCAACGGCTATATTTTCAATGGCTATATTCCAGGTCTATATATACCACCCCTCCCACCTCTCATTCACCAATCCTGGTTGTGCCTTCTCATTCCTCTCCTGAATTCCTTTGTCTTCTCTCACACAACAGAATGATGAGTGGAAACATTTCTTCTTTGGATATGCTCATGAATTCGTCGTCGTCTTCATCTGACGACGACGAACTCATTCTTGTAGCATTCGCAGAGCGTGAGAAGGAAGAGCAGAGGAACCGTCGATGCCATGGCGATTCCAAGCATGGACGTCAGAAAATCAATCGAGCAAGAGATGCAGGATTTGTTCTACTATGGAATGACTACTTCAAAGAAAGTCCTCGCTAACCCGAAAACTTATTTCGGCGAAGGTTCGTAATTAGTACTTGAATTCTGATCGATCCCGGTCACCGCATCCAGACTAGTGTTTGCCCATGCTTGAATCAACACCAAGTCCTCAGCAGTTGACCAATTTTTCCCTTTTGTGGAGGCTCCTTTTGTTGATTTTGGTTTCGCAGATTTTTTCCCCTTTTGTGGAGGCATCGTCACTTGTTCCGCAAGTGGGCTACAATCTGCTGTTCCATAACAATTTGTGTCACTCGATCCTACATTCATCATGTCCAGAAATGAGGAGTTGTTGATCTGTGAGTCCATCTCATATGAGTTTTCCATCTGCACACAAAGAGCGGCAGCAGCAATATTCAGATATTCAGAGAACAATACCAATATTCAGATGAAGGGAGCAGCAGCAATATTCAGATACAGGGAGCAGCAGCAATATTCAGAGAGCCGGCGCTCGCGCACACGCTACTACCTCGCAGCCGCCTCGCGCTCGTGCCTCACAGCCGCTGCTCGCAGCCGGCGCCCCAGCCACTCGCGCACACGCTCGCACCCGCAGCTCGCGCATCCCCCTCACACCCGCCGCTCGCAGCCGGCGCACCCGCCGCTCGCGCACATGCTCGCCGCCGGCGCCGCGCTCGCAACTGGAGCCCCATCTCCCTGCCCCTTCTCTCGCATCTCCCTGCCCCATCCGCAAGGGCGACAGTGGCCGGCGGAGGCGGCCGGATTTGGCCTCAGATCCATCGGCCCCATCTCCCTGCCCCGTCTCTTCAATCACTCTCCCTCTCTCCGAATCGGAAAAACCAGAGCGTACCTCAGCGACGGCGAGCTCCTCGGGGCAGTGGCGTGGGCGTCTTCTCGTCTCCAACTTCTCCAGATCGGCGCGGGAGCGAGCTCGCGAAGGGGCAGCTCTGTTTGGACGTCCTCGCTCCGTCGTCTAAATATGGACAATGCGTAGCGATTCGGGTGGATGTCTAAAATTTAGACTAGCACATACACAAGCCGCTGGACACATTTTTTGGCCTCCGATGGTCTATATTTGACATAGACTATGGGATACACAAGCCACTAGAGATGCTCTTAGTGTGTCTACACAAAGAAATCTGAGCCTTGGTTTAACTGCAAAAAAGGGGGAAACACATATGATCTTTTGTTAGTAGCATCTAATTTACGCTCACATGTCGAAGTCAAGGAAATGCACAACTATAATATATCAGAGACGTATGTATTGAGTGATGACACAAGGAAATGAACAAGAGCACCTAACATCAAGAGCTGGTTGGAAAAAGTTGATTCTCCGAAGTCTCTATATACTACCTAAAAAAACGTAAGGTTCCCTCTCCCCTCTTACATTAGTCCTCTCGTCCAGCCGATCGATCCCACCCTTCCTTTTTTTCCGTTCCTTCCCCCGAATGCTAAGTTGTCCCACAACCGGCCAGTTTGGCAAGTAATGATTATCAATCCCGTAAATCTTGCTATACCTCCCTCCTCAACCTCGTCCCCAGATCATCCTCGTCTTCCCCTCAAGATTGCTTCATCTATCATCTTTTATACATCTTCCCCGCATGGTCCTCCTTGGGATCCTTCTCATCGAATGTTATTGTCTACTACGCGACAACAGCTGTGGGCATCTCGGGTAGCGACTATGGATCCGGCGAGAATGGGTGGTTCACCGACGGACATGTACATCTGCCTCGTTCAGCCGTCGTGCTTGCGCTCGATCGCCTTGCCGCTCTTCTCACCGTGGCGCATGCGGCACTTCTGCGCTAAAGTTCAATTCACTTGGCCGGGTTCCTTCAGTTCGACGGGTCCGATCGACGGCACCATCTCTTCCTCGTCGATCCCGGACTCCTCGGGCGTCCGCTTGATGTCATCGTCAGTCTGGGTCGCATGCTGCTACTCGCCAGCCGATGACAAGTTCTTCAGAAATCCAACCACCACATCCTGGGCGGACGTCCCGTACCCGCCATGGCTGACCTGGCCGTGCACCGCCATGGTCGCCATGCTCGATGTGAGACCGTACAACTTCCACGGAGAATACATGCTCGCGCGACGCACGGAATGGACCCAGTTCCGGCTGGGACGGGCGCATGGCAGGTCACCGACGTGGTCGTGCCCTTCAAAGGGCTCATTTGGCTCATCTCACGTCGTCGTGGCTGACGAGCGTCAGCACAGCGGTGGGTACACCCGTTGGTACGCACTCTGGTGAGGTGTGATTTACATGCTGCTGTCTGTGCTATTGTATCCCTTATAATGGGCGAGTGAAACTGATGACTGCGTTTGGTGGCGTTTGAGACCATACATGAACTATTGGGGACGAGGAGTTAACTGCACTTCCCTAGTCATTCTGTTCATCGCGCCAAGGTAGGGGACAACGACCATGATCCCTAACTAGATACTCCCTCCAATTCTAAATCCAAGCTGCCACAGCCCATTTAATCCCCTCTGTTAGGCGTACACAGCCTGGATTTAGAATTTTAATATGTTCCTTTGATGCTTATCAGTAGAGTGGAGTTGTGGGGTCCAACTTATTTTAGCCTCAACTTTCCTAGATAGAATTGCTGGGAGCTGCGAATTACCAAATGATAGTGCTTCTGCAAGTTCAGTTCAGTTGAACTGTAGTTGGTTAATATAGTTTTTTTTTCTTCTTTTTGCCAATGTCTACATATCTGTAGTGAATGCCATGGCGAAGGTAACATTTTCTAAAAACTCTGATTCTGTTTTTCTAATTGATATACACAATACACACCGACAATATATATCGACATGTAATTACTGGAGTATTATTTCCTATTGAAGAGACGGGAAATGCATTGGAGCACCTGGGTGCCACACCCTCCTATATGAACGTAACATTAAAATAAATATTAGAAAATTTCAAAAAAAAACTGAAATTTTAGGATACCAAACATGGGTGCCCATTATACACCCCTGTTCATTTTCGTGGGGAATAGATGCCCGTGGTATCTTTGATCTGACATACAATACATCCAACATTCTTTTCTATACATACGATTTTTTTGTCTTTTCTACTGGCATTATCATGTGCACCCATTCCCCACGAAATTGAACACGGATGTACAACAGACACCCACCATGTTTCATATCTCAAAATTTCAGACTTTTTTGGAAAATTCCTAATATGTTTTTTAAAATTATGTTGATAGGGGTGTGTGGCACCCAAGAGCCACAAATCATCTTCCTTGAAGAGACCTTCTTCTGCATAGGTTACCAGCTCCTTTCCTGTTTTTAGCTTTGCTCTTCTGGCCCGCTTCCCAGCTCACATGCCTTGATCAATGACAACTTCCTTTCCATCTCCACTTTTGCAATGTAAGCATAGATTGCATTTGCATATCAAGATGCAACGACAGCAAGAGAAGATCAGGTTCACCTATAAACAGTAAAGGATAAATTTAGGATGTAAATACTCTGGATCAAGTAGTGCTCAGGTCAGGGATCACAGTTTCGAAAGGAATAACTCTTTACAGTTCACTCTCGATTTTGACATGTTTGTTCTGCCATAAATCCTTGCACAACTCACGGCCAGCGTGTGTGTTGCCTCCAGCCCCGGAGCTACAAGAGCGGCATGGATGGCAGATGTAGGAGGAGCTGCATCGGCTGGTGCGCTCGAGCCGTTGCAGCCGTCGACGGACATGTCTTGTCGCCTCCGGAACCGCCTCTTTGCCTGACACCACCAACGGCGTTGCTCAAATGTTCAAGACAAGGAGGAGAGGCGGAGGCGTGTGGCCACAGCCAGGACATGGAGACGCGCGGGAGGCCGCTCCGATGTCCATCGCGACGCCGCGCCGGGAACCCTCGCGTCCGCACTCCGCAAGGCCACGCGGGAGGCATAAGGAAGAGCAGGCGCTCGGGGGCGGAGCGGCGCCGGGGGAGAGAAGCGGCGGAGATGGCTAGCAGCGGCCGGGAACGGAGGCGGCGGCGACGCTCAGGAGAGAGGTGGGAGGGGGGAGTGTTTTTTTGACCGGTCTTCGGGGGCCAGAGAAAGGCCGCAGCAGGCCTCGACCGAGTTTTTCAGGGTTCACGCGCCCGTGTGCTTGTTTGTTAAAACTATAGTCTGTAGAAACTAGAAAGGACAGTTTCAAAAAAAAAACTAGAAAGGACGGTGCTATGTTCCTGTCTAACTGTCTCTTTCTCTGAATATTTTGTTGAGAACTTGTTCCTAGCAGATTTGAAAATTCTGGAGAGGAGATAGATGGCAGCAGTACAGCCTATCACATGATGGGGAAAAGGAGCCTAGAGAAGAACATTTGGCTTGAGCTGGAACGTGAGGTATATTCTTTTTCAGTTCACACATTTTTTTTTACTGTTTTCAGCTAATGATAGTTCAGTTGTGCCAAGTAAATAGTATTTCAGCGCATATGTTATCATCTGACCATGTGCTTCACACCTTAGGGATTTCTTCTACTGAATGGGCTTGACCAACAAGGACATAGAAGCACTCTTGGGTGGACATACTATGGTAATGCCACAACGCCTTATTGTCGTATTCAGATCGTTGTTCCTCAATCATAAGTTGAGCCCTTAATCTGCATTGTACATTTTTAGGAGAGAAGCTCGTATGGATAGCTCGGGATTCGACTTGGACAAAAGATCCTCTGAAGTTTCATAACTCCTACTTCATGTAAGCTTAATCGCCGCGTTTGTAGATTGCAACACATTGGCTAAAGATTATATATAGTTGTAATGTCATCAGTGCAACATTGTGAAGTCGTACATCACTAGACTTCATCTTTTGTATATGTTGCAATGAGCTTCTGAAAGGGGACTCCAACGGACTCATGAAGCTACTTACAGACAAGTTTCTCATGGAGGATCAAGCTTTCCGTCCCTTAGTTGAATTATACACAAAGGTAAAGAAGAGTTGAATTCATCTTCATTAGCTTATTGGACACGTTGGCAGGACGCGTTCTTCACGGACTACGCGAAGTCGCACAAGAAGCTTTCCGAGCTCTACTTTACTGGCGTGGACATGCAGAGACAGAGCCAAGAGGGCTGTCATAAGAACTACCACTGGCTTCACAGTTGCGGTTGCCATCTTTGCCTACACTTACATCTTTGAATCAAAGAGGAGACACTATGGTTAGACTGCAAGTCTCCATGTTTAGATGATTGCAATTCAGTTATGGGTTCTGATGAACAAAGTTAATCGTCCATTGAGATGTTGTGCACTTGTATATGTAACTAATCAGCTGATACAGTGATGAGAATGCATGTATATGCTATCATCCATGTAATATTGTCAATGGAATAAGAAAACTGTCAATTATGTAAGTACATATTGCAAATAGGAAAGTGAAAGGGGCACACCCCACCAGGCACCGCCCCTGCTTCCTTTCAGGTGGGCACAAATATTGTTCCCAAAAAAATAGAAAGGTCGTGCAGAAAGCAAACACAATCCAAAAATTTCATCACAAAGAACATCAAGACATTAGTGGTGAAGTGAGAATAAAATGTTTGGTTTTACCTAACTGTAGTAGGTGAAATGATCCACCAGCCAATAGCAGCAAAGTGAGATTTGAATAAATACAGCGCAAATGGAACTTTGCATCAAACTTTACCTTGTAGCTTCCACATTTTACCAAGCAGAAGGGGCAAGCAAAATCTTCAGTGACTGGGAAAAGACCAATATAAGAAACCAAAAAAACAAGAAGAGCAATGAATCATGAACCAACCAGAAGATTTTTACCAACAAATGTCAATAAGTGACGTAAACTGACCATATGTAATTGAGCGAATCTAACACTGGATCTTTGTCATGATCAACATTCACAACAAATGACTAAAAAAACACGGCTGGAGCTATACGGCACTCAATCAGCAATATATACATTAGTACATGCGGTCATGGGAAAACATATGCCTTAAACTACGCCACCAAATACAGCACATAGCACTCCTTTTATGATTAAATTAATTTACTTTGGTCTCCCATGCTGAACACGTTCGTAAAATTTATTCTTCCAATTTCAATGTTACACTATCCTTCTAAAGCGCTACAGATCATATGAGGTCTGTGCTTTCTGTCTTATGCACCAGCATTTTCAGTAATTGCATCTTTTTTAACGGAGCATATCTGACTTTTGCGTTTATGGTAATGACACATAACTTGATTTTCAGAACAAAAAAATGCACAATTCATATTTAATCAAATGGATATGACTGGTGTTGTATAGAGAGAAATTTATAACCCATTTCTTAAGTTAAAAACATATCAGTACATTGAAACCATTATACTTACCATTACGGAACTTAGTTCGAGGATCATATGCTAACCTAAAGCGTAACAGCGTAAAGTTCTCCACTAGGTTACTAGCTATGTGCTACGTCTTGAGCTAGCGTTGGTTTCCCCCGAAGAGAAGAGGGTGATGCAGCAAGTGTAGCGTAAGTATTTTCCTTAGTTTTGAGAACCAAGGTATCAATCCAGTAGGAGGCTCCTCAAAAGTCCCACGCACCTACACAAACAAACTGAGAACTCGCAACCAACGCAATAAAGGGGTTGTCAATCCCTTCACGGCCACTTGCGAAAGTGAGATCTGATAGAGATAGTATGATAAGATAAATATAATTTTTGGTATTTTATAATATAGATGCAAAAAGTAAAGATGCAAATAAAAGTAGATTGAAAGCAAATATGATAAGAGATAGACCCAGGGGCCATAGGTTTCACTAGAGGCTTCTCTCAAGATAGCATAAGTATTACGGTGGGTGAACAAATTACTGTCGAGCAATTGATAGAAAAGCACATAGTTATGAGATTATCTAGGCATGATCTTGTATATAGGCATCACGTCCATAACAAGTAGACCAACTCATGCCTGCTGATGACCCACAAGTGTAGGGGATCTATCGTAGTCCTTTCGATAAGTAAGAGTGTCGAACCCAACGAGGAGCAGAAGGAAATGATAAGCGGTTTTCAGTAAGGTTTTCTTTGCAAGCACTGAAATAGTAGGTGATAGATAGTTTTGTGATAAGATAAATAGTAACGAGCAAAAAGTAAATAAAGTAAACAAAGTGCAGCAAGGTGGCCCAATCCTTTATGTAGCAAAGGATAAGCCTGGACAAATTCTAATAATGAGGAAGGAGCTCCCGAGGACACATTGGGAATTATCGTCAAGCTAGTTTTCATCACGTTCGCAAGATTCGCGTTCGGTACTTTGATAATTTGATATGTGGGTGGACCGGCACTTGGGTACTGCCCTAACTTGGATAAGCATCCCACTTATGATTAACCCCTATTGCAAGCAATCCGCAACTACAAAAAGGAGTATTAAGGTAAACCTAACCACAACATTAAACATATGGGCCCATATCAACCCCTAATGAAGCAACGCATAAACTAGGGTTTAAGCTTCTGTCACTCTAGCAACCCATCATCTACTTATTACTTCCCTATGCCTTCCTCTAGGCCCAAATAATGGTGAAGTGTCATGTAGTCGACGTTCACATAACACCACTAGAGGAAAGACAACATATATCTCATCAAAATATCGAACGAATACCAAATTCACATGACTACTAATAGCAAGACTTCATCCATGTCCTCAGGAACAAACGTAACTACTCACAAAGCATATTCATATTCATAATCAGAGGAGTAATAATATGCATAAAGGATCTGAACATATGATCTTCCACCAAGTAAACCAATTAGTATCAACTACAAGGAGTAATCAACACTACTAGCAACCCACACGTACCAATTTGTGGTTTTGATACAAGATTGGATACAAGAGATGAACTAGGGTTTTGAGAGGAGATGGTGCTGGTGAAGATGTTGATGGAGATTGACCCCCTCCCGATGAGAGGATCGTTGGTGATGATGTTGGTGATGATTTCCCCCTCCTGGAGGGAAGTGTCCCCGGCAGAACAGCTCCGCCAGAGCCCTAGATTGATTCCGCCAAGGTTCCGCGGAGTTTCGTCTCGTAAGCTTGCCCACGATTTTTTCCACGGAAGGGTGATGATATAGCAGAAGATGGACGCCGGAGGCCCACCAGGGGGCCCAGGAGATAGGGGTCGCGCCCTATAGGGGGGCGCGCCCCCCTATCTCCTGGACTGGGTGTGGGCCCCCTTGCCTATTTATTTCTCTCATAAATTCTTAATAAATCCAAAAGGTGGTTTCGTGGAGTTTTAGGACTTTTGGAGTTGTGCAGAATAGGTTTCCAACGTTTGCTCCTTTTCCAGCCAGAATTCCAGCTGCCGGCATTCTCCCTCTTCATGGTAAACCTTCTAAAATAAGAGAGAATGGCCATAAGTATTAAGATATAATGTGTAATAACAGCCCATAATGCAATAAATATTGATATAAAAGCATGATGCAAAATGGACGTATCACCTGCATCTACTACTATTACTCCACATATCGACCGACTCCTGCCTGCATCTAGAGTATTAAGTTCATAAGAACAGAGTAACGCATTAAGCAAGATGGCATGATGTAGAAGGATAAACTCACGCAATATGATATAAACCCCATCTTGTTATCCTCAATGGCAACAATACAATACGTGTCTTGCAACCCTTTCTATCACTAGGTAAGAACACCGCAAGATTGAACCCAAAGCTAAGCACTTCTCCCATGGCAAGAAAGATCAATCTAGTAGGCCAAACCAAATTGATAATTCGAAGAGACTTGCAAAGATAACTCAATCATACATAAAAGAATTCAGAGAAGATTCAATTATTATCCATAGATAAATTTGATCATAAACCCACAATTCATCGGATCTCGACAAACACACCGCAAAAAGAGATTACATCGAATAGATCTCCACAAGAGAGGGGGAGAACATTGTATTGAGATGCAAAAAGAGAGAAGAAGCCATCTAGCTAATAACTATGGACCCGTAGGTCTGTGGTAAACTACTCACAACTCATAGGAGGGGCAAGGATGTTGATGTAGAAGCCCTCCGTGGTCGATTCCCTCTCCGGCAGAGTGCCGGCGAAGGCTCCAAGATGGGATCTCGCGGATACAGAAGGTTACGGCGGTGGAAATTGTGTTTCGTGGTGCTCCTAGATGTTTTCAGGGTACGTAGGTATATATAGGAGGAAGAAGTACGTCGGTGGCCACCCGAGGGGCCCACAAGATAGGGGGGCGCGCCCTATAGGGGGGCGGCCCCCTATCTCGTGGGGTCCTCGGGAGCTTCTTGACTTGCACTCCAAGCTCTCCGGATCTTGTTCGTTCCAAAAATCACGCTCCTGAAGGTTTCATTCCGTTTGGATTCCGTTTGATATTCCTTTTCTTCGAAATACTGAAATAGGCAAAAAAACAGCAATATGGGCTGGGCCTCCGGTTAGTAGGTTAGTCCCAAAAATGATATAAATGTATAAAATAAAGCCCATAAACATCCAAAAGGGGTAATATAATAGCATGGAACAATCAAAAATTATAGATACGTTGGAGACGTATCAAGCATCCCCAAGCTTAATTCCTGCTCGTCCTCGAGTAGGTAAATGATAAAAAGAGAATTTTTTATGTGGAATGCTACCTAGCATAATTCATAATGTAATTTTCTTTAATGTGGCATGAATGTTCAGATCCAAATGATTCAAGATAAAAGCTTATAAAACATAAAAATAATAATGCTTGAAAGCATACTAACAAATAATCATGTCCTATCAAAATAACATAGCCATAGAAAGCTTATCCCTACAAAGTCATATAGTTAGGCCATGCTTCATTTTCATAAACAAAATAATCCCATCATGAACAACCCCGATGACGAGCCGAGCAATTGTTTCATACTTTTTAACGTGCTCAGCTTTTTCAACTCTTACGCAATACATGAGCGCAAACCATGGACATAGCACTATGGTGGTGAATGGTGGTGGTTGTGAGGACAAAAAGTGGGAGAAGATAGTCTCACATTAACTAGGCGTATCAATGGGCTATGGAGATGTCCATCAATAGATATCAATGTGAGTGAGTAGGGATTGCCATGCAACGGATGCGCTAGAGCTATAAATATATGAAAGCTCAACAAAATAAACTAAGTGTGCGTGCATCCAACTTGCTTGCTCATGAAGACCTAGGGCACTTTCAGGAAGCCCATCATTGGAATATACAAGCCAAGTTCGATAATGAAAAATTCCCACTAGTATATGAAAGTGACAACATATGAGACTCTCTATCATGAAGATCATGGTGCTATTTTAAAGCACAAGTGTGGAAAAAGAGATAGTAGCAATTGTCCCTTCTCTCTTTTTCTCTCTTTTTATATTTTTTTCTTCTTTTTTCTTTTCTTTTTCTCTTTTTTTTCTTCCTTTTTTTTTCTTTTTTCTTTCTTTTTGGTGGGCATCTTTGGCCTCTTTTATTTTTATAAAGTCCGAAGCCTCATCCCGACTTGTGGGGGAATCATAGTCTTCATCATCCTTTCCTCACTAGGACAATGCTCTAATAATGAAGATCATCACACTTTTATGGATTTACAACTCAAAAACTACAACTCAAAGCTAGAACAAGATATGACTCTATGTGAATGCCTCCAGTGGTGTACCGGGATATGAAATGAATCAAGAGCGACATGTATGAAGATTATGAAGGTGGCTTTGCCACAAATACGATGTCAACTACATGATCATGCAAAGAGCAATATGACAATGATGAAACGTGTCATAATAAACGGAACGGTGGAAAGTTGCATGGCAATATATCTCGGAATGGCTATGGAAATGCCATAATAGGTAGGTATGGTGGCTGTTTTGAGGAAGGTAAATAAAGGGTTCAATACCGGCGAGAGTTGTGCGGTAATAAGAAAAGCTAGCAAAGTGGAAGGATAAGTGTGCATATGTCCATGGACTCGCATTAGTCAAAAAAAGAACTCATATACTTATTGCAAAAGTCTACTTCGCCCTCGAAGCAAAGTACTACTACGCATGCCCCAAGGGGGATAGATTGGTAGGAAAAAATTCCATCGCTCGTCCCCGACTGTCACTCATAAGGAAGACACTCAAAAGAGAACCTCATGCAACAAATTTGTCACACAACTTTTACCATACGTGCATGCTATGGGACTTGCCAACTTCAACAAAAGTATTTCTCAATTTCATAATTACCCACTAGAATGACCCTAACATTACTACCTTTATATCTCAAAACAATTATCAAGCATCAAGTTGACCATAGCATCCAATTCTTTTTCTATGATAGTTTTTATTATACCCAACTTGGATGCTCATCATTCTAGGACCAAATTTGTAACCATAGCAAATACCATGATGTTCTAAAAGACTGTCAAAATAATATAAGTGAAGCATGTGAGACTAGCAATTTCTATAAAATTAAGACACCACCGTGCTCTAAAAGATATAAGTGAAGCACTAGAGCAAAAACTATCAAGCTCAAAAAATATAAGTGAAGCACATAGAGTATTCCAGCAAATTCTAATCAACAAGGCTTCTCCCAAAAGGTGTGTACAGCAAGGATGATTGTGGCAAACTAAAAAGCAAAGACTAGTATAATACACGACGCTCCAAGCAAAACACATATCATGTGGCGAATAAAAATATAGCTCCAAGTAAAGTTACCAATGAACGAAGATGAAAGAGGGGATGCCTTCTCGGGGCATCCCCAAGCTTAGGATTTTGGCTATTCTTGAATATCTTGGGGTGCCTTAGGCATCCCCAACCTTAGGCTCTTGCCACCCTTTATTCCATAGTCCATAAAAGCTTTACCCAAAACTTGAAAACTTCACAACACAAAACTCAACAGGAAATCTTATAAGCTCCGTTAGTGAAAGAAAACAAAACCACCACATAGGGTACTGCAATGAACTAATTCTTTATTTATCTTGGTGTTAAACCTACTGTATTCCAACTTCCTTATGGTTTATAAACTAATTTACTAGCCATAGATGCATTGAAATAAGCAAACAACACACGAAAAACAGAATCTGTCAAAAACAGAACAGTCTGTAGCAATCTGTAACTAACACAAACTTCTGGAACTCTAAAATCCTACCAAAATAGGACGTACTGTAAAATTTGTTTATTGATCAGAAGCAAAATGAATCAATGCAAAAGCACATTTCTGTGATTTATTGATTTTTTTTCTCATGAGCACAAAGTTTTTGTTTTTCAGCAGAATCAAATCAACTATCATCATAGTTTATCCTATAGGTCCTACTTGGCACAAACACTAAACAAAAGATAAAAACACATCTAAACATAAAGTAGAAACAAAATTTAACACTAAACAGGAACAAAAACAAAGAACATAAAGAAAATTGGGTTGCCTCCCAACTAGCGCTATCGTTTAACACCCCTAGCTAGGCATAAAAGCGAAGATAGATCTAACGAGTGCCATCTTTGGCACTAAATTCGTAAGTAGCAAGCATGATAGATTCATAAGGTAATTTGAATTTCTTTCTTGGAAAGTGATCCATGCCTTTCTTTAAGGGAAATTGGAATCTAATGTTCCCTTCCTTCATATCGATAATCGCACCAATCGTTCTAAGGAAAGGTCTACCAAGAATAATAGGGCAAGAAAGATTGCAATCTATATCAAGAACGATAAAATCTACGGGCACCAAATTTCTATTTGCAACAATAAGAACATCATTGATCCTTCCCATAGGCTTTTTAATGGTGGAATCCTCAAGGTGCAAATTTAAAGAGCAATCTTCAAGATCATGGAAACCTAGAATATCACATAAAGTTTTCGGAATCGTGGAAACACTAGCACCCAAATCACACAAAGCAAAACACTCATAATCTTTAATTCTAATCTTTATAGTAGGTTCCCACTCATCATTAATTTTTCTAGGTATAGTAATTTCCAAATTAAGTTTTTCATCATAAGATTGCATCAAGGCATCAACAATATGTTTGGTAAAAGCTTTGTTTTGACTATAAGGATGAGGAGAATTAGCAACGGATTGCAACAAGGAAATACAACCTTTTAAAGAGCAATTATCATAGTCAAATTCCTTGAAATCCGAGATAGTAGGTTCAACATTATTAGAAGTTGAGGATTCACCAATCTCACTTTTACCAAATTTAGCATTAAGATCTAAAGACTCCGAATTCTTGGGACGCCTTCTAGGCAAAGTTGATTCATCATCAGTCCCATAATCATCAAAATTCATATTGCAAAACATAGATCTAATAGGAGACGCATCAATAACTTTAAGATCCTCATCATTATTTTCATGTAATTTTTCTGGTTTAGCGGCCATCTTATTGACTAAGGTGGCTTGCTTGTCAGAAATTTTGGCTATAGCATTTTCAAGCCGGGTAATTTGAGTGTTAACACCATAGAATTCTTTATTCATATCATCAAGCTCTTTGTTCATAAACCCCAAAAAACTTTTTTGTTCCTTAAGCTCTTTTCTAAAGAAATTATTATGCTCAAATTTCAAATTCATAAAGCTTCTAATATTTGATTCAATCTCATCCATCCTTCTGAGAAGGTGGTCAGGACCTTTAGGCAAAGCCATAAGGACAAACAGGCACACAAGCAAGCAGAAAAACGGCAAGCAAAAAGAGAGGAGGCGATTGGGAAAGAGAGGGCGAATAAAACGGCAAGGGTGAAGTGGGGGAGAGGAAAATGAGAGGCAAATGGCAAATAATGTAAATGCGAGGGAGATGGGTTTGTGATGGGTACTTGGTATGTCAAGACTTGAGCAAAGACCTCCCCGGCAACGGCGCCAGAAATCCTTCTTGCTACGTCTTGAGCTAGTGTTGGTTTTCCCCGAAGAGGAGAGGCTGATGCAGCAAGTGTAGCGTAAGTATTTCCCTCAGTTTTGAGCACCAAGGTATTAATCCAGTAGGAGGCTCCTCAAAAGTCCCACGCACCTACACAAACAAACTGAGAACTTGCAACCAACACAATAAAGGGGTTGTCAATCCCTTCACGGCCACTTGCAAAAGTGAGATCTGATAGAGATAGTATGATAAGACAAATATATTTTTGGTATTTTATAATATAGATGCAAAAAGTAAAGATGCAAATAAAAGTAGATTGAAAGCAAATATGTAAGAGATAGACCCGGGGGCCATAGGTTTCACTAGAGGCTTCTCTCAAGATAGCATAAGTATTACGGTGGGTGAACAAATTACTGTCGAGCAATTGATAGAAAAACGCATAGTTATGAGATTATCTAGGCATGATCTTGTATATAGGCATCACGTCCATAAAAAGTAGACCGACTCCTGCCTGCATCTACTACTATTACTCCACACATCGACCGACTCCTGCCTGCATCTAGAGTATTAAGTTCATAAGAACAGAGTAACACATTAAGCAAGATGACATGATGTAGAAGGATAAACTCATGCAATATGATATGAACCCCATCTTGTTATCCTCAATGGCAACAATACAATACGTGTCTTGCAACCCTTTCTGTCACTGGGTAAGAACACCGCAGGATTGAAGCCAAAGCTAAGCACTTCTTGTTGGAAATATGCCCTAGAGGCAATAATAAAATGGTTATTATTATATTTCTGTGTTCATGATAATTGTCTGTTATCCATGCTATAATTGTGTTATCCAGAAATCGTAATATACGTGTGAATACATAGACCACAACATGTCCCTAGTGAGCATCTAGTTGACTAGCTCGTTGATCAACAGATAGTCATGGTTTCGTGACTATGGGCATTGGATGTCATTGATAATGGGATCACATCATTACTAGAATGATGTGATGGACAAGACCCAATCCTAAGCATAGCTCAAAGATCGTGTAGTTCGTTTTGCTAGAGCTTTTCCAAATGTAAAGTATCATTTCCTTAGACCATGAGATTGTGCAACTCCCGGATACCGTAGGAGTGCTTTGGGTGTACCAAACGTCACAACGTAACTGGGTGACTATAAAGGTGCACTACGGGTATCTCTGAAAGTGTTTGTTGGGTTGGCATGAATCGAAACTGGGATTTGTCACTCCGTATGACGGAGAGGTATCTCTGGGCCCACTCAGTAATGCATCATCATAATGAGCTCAATGTGACCAAGTGTCTGGTCATGGGATCATGCATTACGGTACGAGTAAAGTGACTTGCCGGTAACGAGATTAAACGAGGTATTGGAATACCGACAATCGAATCTCGGGCAAGTAACGTACCGATTGACAAAGGGAATTGTATACGGGATTGATTGAATCCTCGACATCGTGGTTCATCCGATGAGATCATCGAGGAGCATGTGGGAGCCAACATGGTTATCCAGATCCCGCTGTTGGTTATTGACCGGAGAGTCATCTCAGTCATGTTTGCGTGTCTCCCGAACCCGTAGGGTCTACACACTTAAGGTTCGGTGACGCTAGGGTTGTAGAAATATTAGTATGCAGTAACCCGAAAGTTGTTGGGAGTCCTGGATGAGATCCCGGACGTCACGAGGAGTTCCGGAATGGTCTGGAGGTGAAGAATTATATATAGGAAGTCAGGTTTCGGCCATCGGGAAAGTTCCGAGGGTCATCGGTATTGTACCGGGACCACCGGAAGGGTCCTGGGGGTCCACCGGGTGGGGCCACCTATCCCGGAGGGCCCCATGGGCTTAAGTGGGAGGGGAACCAGCCCTTGGTGGGCTGGTGCGCCCCCCTTGGGCCCCCCTACGCCTAGGGTTGGAAACACTAGGGGTGGGGGCGCCTCCACCTGGCTTGGGGGGCAAGTTTCCCCCCTGGCTGCTGCCCCCCCTTGGAGATTGGATCTCCTAGGGTCGGCGCCTCCCGTAGGGGGCCTATATAAAGAGGGGGAGGGAGGGCAGCCGCACCCATGCTCTTGGCGCCTCCCTCTCCCTCTGCAACACCTCTCCCTCTCGTAGAGCTTGGCGAAGCCCTACCGAGATCGCTGCTGCATCCACCACCACGCCGTCGTGCTGCTGGATCTTCATCAATCTCTCATTCCCCCTTGCTGGATCAAGAAGGAGGAGACGTCTTCCCAACCGTACGTGTGTTGAACGCGGAGGTGCTGTCCGTTCAGCACTAGGATGATCGGTGATTTGGATCACGACGAGTACGACTCGCTCAACCTCATTTTCTTGAATGCTTCCGCTCGCGATCTACAAGGGTATGTAGATGCACTCCTCTCTCTCGTTGCTAGATTAACTCCATAGATTGATCTTGGTGAAGCATAGAAAATTTTTTATTTTCTGCAACATTCCGCAACAGTGCCATCATGAGCTAGGTCTATGCGTAGTTTCTATGCACGAGTAGAACACAAACTTGTTGTGGGCATAGATGTTGTCAATTTTCTTGCCAGTACTAGTATTATCTTGCTTCGGCGGCATTGTGGGATGAAGCAGCCCGGACCGACCTTACACGTACGCTTACGTGAGACAGGTTCCACCGACTGACATGCACTAGTTGCATAAGGTGGCTAGCGGGTGCCTGTCTCTCCCACTTTAGTTGGAGCGGAAGCGATGAAAAGGGTCCTTATGAAGGGTAAATAGAAATTGTCATATCACGTTGTGGTTTTCCTGTAGGTAAGAAAAAGTTCTTGCTAGAACCCTATTGCAGCCACGTAAAACATGCAACAACAATTAGAGGACGTCTAACTTGTTTTTGCAGCATATGCCTTGTGATGTGATATGGCCAAAAGTTGTGATGAATGATATATATGTGATGTATGACATCATGTTCTTGTAATAGGAATCACGACTTTCATGTCGATGAGTATGACAACCGGCAGGAGCCATAGGAGTTTTCTTAATTATTGTATGACCTGCGTGTCAATGATTAAACGCCATGTATTTACTTTACTTTATTGCTAAACTGTTAGCCATAGTAGTAGAAGTAATAGTTGGCGAGCAACTTCATGGAGACACGATGATGGAGATCATGATGATGGAGATCATGGTGTCATGCCGGTAACGAAGATGATCATGGTGCCCCAAAGATGGAAATCAAAGGAGCAATATGATATTGGCCATATCATGTCACTATTTGATTGCATGTGATGTTTATCATGTTTTACATCTTATTTGCTTAGAACGACGGTAGATTAAATAAGATGATCCCTCGCAATAATTTCAAGAAAGTGTTCCCCCTAACTATGCACCATTGCAAAGGTTCGTTGTTTCGAAGCGCCACGTGATGATCGGGTGTGATAGATCCTAACGTTCGAATACAACGGGGTGTACGCCAAATTTACACACGCAATACACTTAGGTTTACTTGACGAGCCTAGCATATACAGACATGGCCTCGGAACACGAAAGACGGAAAGGTCGAGCATGAGTCGTATAGAAGCTACGATCCACATGAAGATGTTCACCGATGTCGACTAGTCCGTCTCACGTGATGATCGGACACGGCCTAGTTGACTCGGATCATGTTTCACTTAGATGACTAGAGGGATGTCTGTCTGAGTGTGGGAGTTCATTGAATAATTTGATTAGATGAACTTAATTATCATGAACTTAGTCTAAAAACCTTTGCAAAAATGTCTTGTAGATCAAATGGCCAACGCTCATGTCCACCTCAACTTCAACGCGTTCCTAGAGAAAACCAAGCTAAAAGATGATGGTAGCAACTATACGGATTGGATCCGGAACCTGAGGATCATCCTCATAGCTGCAAAGAAAGATTATGTCTTAGAAGCACTGGTAGGTGAAGCACCCATCCCAGAGAACCAAGACGTTATGAACGCTTGGCAGTCTGATGATTACTCCCTCGTTCAGTGCGGCATGCTTTACAGCTTAGAACCGAGGCTCCAAAAGCGTTTTAAGCAACACAGAGCATATGAGATGTTCGAAGAGCTGAAAATGGTTTTCCAAGCTCATGCCCGGGTCGAGAGATATGAAGTCTCCGACAAGTTCTTCAGTTGTAAGATGGAGGAAAATAGTTCTGTCAGTGAGCACATACTCAAAATGTCTGGGTTGCACAACCGCTTGACTCAGCTGGGAGTTAATCTCCCGGATGACGCGGTTATTGACAGAATCCTTCAGTCGCTTCCACCGAGCTACAAGAGCTTTGTGATGAACTTCAATATGCAGGGGATGGAAAAGACCAGTCCTGAGGTATATTCAATGCTGAAATCAGCGGAGGTAGAGATCAAAAAGGAACATCAAGTGTTGATGGTGAATAAAACCACTAAGTTCAAGAAAGGCAAGAGTAAGAAGAACTTCAAGAAGGACGGCAAGGGAGTTGCCGCGCCCGGTAAGACAGTTACCGGGAAGAAGCCAAAGAATGGACCCAAGCCTGAGACTGAGTGCTTTTATTGCAAGGGAAGCGGACACTGGAAGCGGAACTGCCCCAAATACTTAGCGGACAAGAAGGCCGGCAACACCAAAGGTATATGTGATATACATGTAATTGATTTGTACCTTACCAGTACTCGTAGTAGCTCCTGGGTATTTGATACCGGTGCGGTTGCTCATATTTGTAACTCAAAGTAGGAGCTGCGGAATAAGCGGAGACTGGCGAAGGACGAGGTGATGATGCGCGTCTGGAATGGTTCCAAGGTCGATGTGATCGCCGTTGGCACGCTACCTCTACATTTACCTACGGGGTTAGTTTTAAACCTCAATAATTGTTATTTAGTGCCAGCTTTGAGCATGAACATTGTATCTGGATCTCGTTTAATACGAGATGGCTACTCATTTAAATCAGAGAATAATGGTTGTTCTATTTATATGAGAGATATGTTTTATGGTCATGCCCCGATGGTCAATGGTTTATTCTTAATGAATCTCGAACGTGATGTTACACATATTCATAGTGTGAATACCAAAAGATGTAAAGTTGATAACGATAGTCCCACATACTTGTGGCACTGCCGCCTTGGTCACATTGGTGTCAAGCGCATGAAGAAGCTCCATGCTGATGGACTTTTAGAGTCTCTCGATTATGAATCATTTGACACATGTGAACCATACCTCATGGGAAAAATGACCAAGACTCCATTCTCCGGAACAATGGAGCAAGCAACCAACTTATTGGAAATCATACATACTGATGTGTGCGGTCCAATGAGTGTTGAGGCTCGCGGAGGATATCGTTATGTTCTCACTCTCACTGATGACTTGAGTAGATATGGGTATGTCTACTTGATGAAACACAAGTCTGGGACCTTTGAAAAGTTCAAGGAATTTCAGAATGAGGTAGAGAATCAACGTGACCGAAAGATAAAGTTCTTATGATCAGATCGTGGAGGAGAATATTTAAGTCACGAATTTGGTACGCAATTAAGGAAATGTGGAATCGTTTCACAACTCAGGCCGCCTGGAACACCTCAGCGTAACGGTGTGTCCGAACGTCGTAATCGCACTTTATTGGATATGGTGCGATCTATAATGTCTCTTACCGATTTACCGCTATCTTTTTGGGGAAACGCTCTAGAAACAGCTACATTCACTTTAAATAGGGCACCGTCTAAATCCGTTGAGACGACACCGTATGAATTATGGTTTGGGAAGAAACCTAAGCTATCGTTTCTAAAAGTTTGGGGATGCGATGCTTATGTCAAGAAACTTCAACCTGAAAAGCTCGAACCCAAGTCGAAAAAATATGTCTTCATAGGATACCCTAAGGAAATCATTGGGTATACCTTCTACCTCAGATCCGAAGGCAAGATTTTTGTTGCCAAGAACAGGTCCTTTCTGGAGAAAGAGTTTCTCTCGAGAGAAGTAAGTGGGAGGAAAGTGGAACTTGATGAAGTACTACCTCTTGAACCGGTAAGTAGCGCAGCTCAGGAAGATGTTCCTGTGGTGCCAGCACCAATTGAAGAGGAAGTTAATGATGATGATCAAGATACTTCGGATCAAGTTACTACTGAACTTCGTAGGTCCACGAGGACACGTTCCACACCAGAGTGGTATGGCAACCCTGTCCTAGAAATCATGTTGTTAGACAACGGTGAACCTTCGAACTATGAAGAAGCGATGGCGGGCCCAGATTCCAACAAATGGCTTGAAGCCATGCAATCCGAGATAGGATCCATGTATGAAAACGAAGTATGGACTTTGACAGACTTGCCCGATGATCGGCGAGCGATAGAAAACAAATGGATCTTTAAGAAGAAGACGGACGCGGATGGTAATGTTACCATCTATAAAGCTCGACTTGTCGCTAAGGGTTATCGACAAGTTCAAGGGGTTGACTACGATGAGACATTCTATCCCGTAGCGAAGCTAAAGTCTGTCCGAATCATGTTAGCAATTGCCGCATACTATGATTATCAGATATGGCAAATGGACGTCAAAACGGCATTCCTTAACGACCATCTTAAGGAAGAACTGTATATGATGCAGCCGGAAGGTTTTGTTGACCCTGAGAATGCTAACAAGGTATGCAAACTCCAGCGATCCATTTATGGGCTGGTGCAAGCATCTCGGAGTTGGAACATTCGCTTTGATGAGATGATCAAAGCGTTTGGGTTTATGCAGACTTATGGAGAAGCCTGCGTTTACAAGAAAGTGAGTGGGAGCTCTGTAGCATTTCTCATATTATATGTAGATGACATACTTTTGATGGGAAATGACATAGAACTTTTGGATAGTGTTAAGGCCTACTTGAATAAGTGTTTTTCAATGAAGGACCTTGGAGAATCTGCTTACATACTAGGCATCAAGATCTATAGGGATAGATCGAGACGCCTCATAGGTCTTTCACAAAGCACATACCTTGATAAGATATTGAAGAAGTTCAATATGGATCAGTCTAAGAAGGGGTTCTTGCCTGTGTTGCAAGGTGTGAAATTGAGCTCAGCTCAATGCTCGACCACGGCAGAAGATAGAGAAAAGATGAGTGTCATCCCCTATGCCTCAGCTATAGGCTCTATTATGTATGCCATGTTGTGTACCAGACCTGATGTAAACCTTGCCATAAGTTTGGTAGGAAGCTACCAAAGGAATCCCGGCATGGAACACTGGACAGCGGTCAAGAACATCTTGAAGTACCTGAAAAGGACTAAGGATATGTTTCTCGTTTATGGAGGTGACGAAGAGCTCGTCATAAAGGGTTACGTCGACACTAGCTTCTACACAGATCTGGATGACTCTAAGTCACAAACCGGATACATGTATATTTTGAATGGTGGGGCAGTAAGCTGGTGCAGTTGCAAGCAAAGCATCGTGGCGGGATCTACATGTGAAGCAGAGTACATGGTAGCCTCGGAGGCGGCGCATGAAGCAATCTGGGTGAAGGAGTTCATCACCGACCTAGGAGTCATACCCAATGCGTCGGGGCCGATCACACGCTTTTGTGACAACACTGGAGCTATTGCACTTGCCAAGGAGCCCAGGTTTCACAAGAAGACCAGGCACATCAAGCGTCGCTTCAACTCCATTCGTGAAAATGTTCATGATCGAGACATAGATATTTGTAAAGTACATACGGACCTGAATGTAGCAGGTCCGTTGACTAAACCTCTCCCTAGAGCAAAACATGATCAACACTAGAACTCTATGGGTGTTCGATTCATCACAATGTAACTAGATTATTGACTCTAGTGCAAGTGGGAGACTGTTGAAAATATTCCCTAGAGGCAATAATAAAATGGTTATTATTATATTTCTTTGTTCATGATAATTGTCTGTTATTCATGCTATAATTGTGTTATCCGGAAATCGTAATACACGTGTGAATACATAGACCACAACATGTCCCTAGTGAGCCTCTAGTTGACTAGCTCGTTGATCAACAGATAGTCATGGTTTCCTGACTATGGGCATTGGATGTCATTGATAACGGGGTCACATCATTAGGAGAATGATGTGATGGACAAGACCCAATCCTAAGCATAGCTCAAAGATCGTGTAGTTCGTTTTGCTAGAGCTTTTCCAAATGTCAAGTATCATTTCCTTAGATCATGAGATTGTGCAACTCCCAGATATCGTAGGAGTGCTTTGGGTGTACCAAACGTCACAAAATAACTGGGTGACTATAAAGGTGCACTATGGGTATCTCCGAAAGTGTCTGTTGGGTTGGCATGAATCGAGACTGGGATTTGTCACTCCGTATGACGGAGAGGTATCTCTGGGCCCACTCGGTAATGCATCATCATAATGAGCTCAATGTGACCAAGTGTCTGGGCACGGGATCATGCATTACGGTACGAGTAAAGTGACTTTTCGGTAACGAGATTAAACGAGGTATTGGGATACCGACGATTGAATCTCAGGCAAGTAATGTACCAATTGACAAAGGGAATTGTATACGGGATTGATTGAATCCTCGACATCATGGTTCATCCGATGAGATCATCGAGGAGCATGTGGGAGCCAACATGGGTATCCAGATCCCGCTATTAGTTATTGACCGGAGAGTCATCTCGGTCAAGTCTGCGTGTCTCCCGAACCCGTAGGGTCTACACACTTAAGGTTCGGTGACACTAGGGTTGTAAAAATATTAGTATGCAGTAACCCGAAAGTTGTTCATAGTCCCGGATGAGATCCGGACATCACGAGTTCCGAAATGGTCCAGAGGTGAAGAATTATATATAGGAAGTCAGGTTTCGGCCATCGGGAAAGTTTCGGGGGTCACCGGTATTGTACCGGGACCACCGGAAGGGTCCCGGGGGTCCACTGGGTGGGGCCACCTATCCCGGAGGTCCCCATGGGCTGAAGTGGGAGGGGAACCAGCCCCTGGTGGGCTGGTGCGCCCCCCTTCACCCCCTGCGCCTAGGGTAGGAAACCCTAGGGGTGGGGGCGCCTCCACGTGGCTTGAGGGGCAAGTTTCCCCCCTGGCCGCCGCCCCCCCTTGGAGATTGGATCTCCTAGGGACGGTGCCCCCCCTAGGGGGCCTATATAAAGAGGGGGGAGGGAGGGCAGCCACACCCATGCTCTTGGCGCCTCCCTCTCCCTCTGCAACACCTCTCCCTCTCGTAGAGCTTGGCGAAGCCCTGCCGAGATTGCTGCTGCATCCACCACCACGCCGTCGTGCTGCTGGATCTTCATCAACCTCTCCTTCCCCCTTGCTGGATCAAGAAGGAGGACACGTCTTCCCAACTGTACGTGTGTTGAACACGGAGGTGCTGTCCGTTCAGCACTAGGATCATCGGTGATTTGGATCACGACGAGTACGACTCCCTCAACCCCGTTCTCTTGAATGCTTCCGCTCGCGATCTACAAGGGTATGTAGATGCACTCCTCTCTCTCGTTGCTAGATGAACTCCATAGATTGATCTTGGTGTAGCATAGAAAAAAAATTATTTTCTGCAACATTCCGCAACACTTCTCCCATGGCAAGAAAGATCAATCTAGTAGGCCAAACCAAACTGATAATTCGAAGAGACTTGCAAAGATAACTCAATCATACATAAAAGAATTCAGAGAAGATTCAATTATTATCCATAGATAAATCTGATCATAAACCCACAATTCATCGGATCTCGACAAACATACTGAAAAAAGAGATTGCATCGAATAGATCTCCACAAGAGAGGGGGAGAACATTGTATTGAGATCTAAAAAGAGAGAAGAAGCCATCTAGCTAATAACTATGGACCCGTAGGTCTGTGGTAAACTACTCACAACTCATAGGAGGGGCAAGGATGTTGATGTAGAAGCCCTCTGTGGTCGATTCCCTCTCCGGCAGAGTGCCGACGAAGGCTCCAAGATGGGATTTCACGGATACAGAAGGTTACGGCGGTGGAAATTGTGTTTCGTGGTGCTCCTGGATGTTTTCGTGGTACGTAGGTATATATAGGAGGAAGAAGTACGTCGGTGGCCGCCCGAGGGGGCCACGAGACAGGGGGCGCGCCCTACAGGGGGGCGGCCCCCTATCTCGTGGGGTCCTCGGGAGCTTCTTGACTTGCACTCCAAGCTCTCCGGATCTTCTTAGTTCCAGAAATCACGCTCCCGAAGGTTTCATTCCGTTTGGACTCCGTTTGATATTCCTTTTCTTCGAAATACTGAAATAGGCAAAAAAACAGCAATATGGGCTGGGCCTCCGGTTAGTAGGTTAGTCCCAAAAATGATATAAATGTATAAAATAAAGCCCATAAACATCCAAAAGGGGTAATATAATAGCATGGAACAATCAAAAATTATAGATACGTTGGAGAGTATCACTATGGCACCACAATTAGTGTGACAAAGTAATAAGATTACCACCATCAGACAAAAGTAGCTAGTATTCCAACATTTGTACCATGAAAGGGTCTTAGCAGAATATCTTTTAATAGTTCAATGCTGGTGAATCATTTATTCAGATATATTACATATCTAGTTCATTACTTTTCACAGCCAGGTATAAGGAGAAAATGTGGAACACCTAGAAAAAATGTCACACACATGATACAAACAAGTGTGAGTGGAAGTGTGGAACCGAAAACCACATGAACACAAATTTTTGTGTAAGGGATAACCTTCAGTCTTTTGCATAGTATTGATGTAGTACTTGAAGTTGAAAAGCACATTACCAGCTCTCATCCTGTGTGGAAAACAGAAAATTATATTTGCTCAATTGGTCATATTGAAGCGCAAATGCATTTGTAGAGATGAAAGTAAAAGCAAAGTGTCACACTAAGACCTGGCCAAACAACAGGTGCTTCGGTTAGGCTAAGGTCACACAAGAGCACAACAAACCTGAGCCGGTAGCCAAAACCTCACCACTAGGCACTAACAGAAATTTGATATGCTGACTCCATTCCTTTACCTGCCCTTTCAGACATCTAAATCTATATAGAAGGTACCAATACATGTTTGTGGAATCCACACAATTTGAACCATCCATCCACTTTCACCGAATGATTCATAATTTTAGTTGGAGTTTCTCAGATTTGGCTTTAATTGCACAATAGTCCTCTTAATAAACCTCCATCTTATTTATTTTCCTCCTACTTTAATTGTAAGTGAAATCCTAATCCCTCCTCTGATTTCTCTTGTGTGCACTCACTCACTCTGCGTCCTCTTCTCTCAACAACGATTTATGGGCAAGCTGACATATTTCCCCCCTCTTCTCCCCACGCACACATGCCCACTTCCCTCTCGATATCTGCCACCTTTGCGGCTCACCTGCCAATGGCCCCCACCATGCTATCTATTGTGTGGCGCTAAGAACTTCTTTGTGTTTGCAATATGTTCATTTCATTTTGCATCATCTCCCTATGACCAATGCCATCACTTTCTTCAACTATATTTCAGGAAAGCCACTAAAATTAATATAATGATCTGAAGGCATTTTCTATGGAAAATCTAGAACTATTATTTGAACATGACAAATCAATATATATTTGTGTATATTAGCACCCAATTTAAAAGATAGACACCATGCATTCTAAAACAACACCTAACAATGAGAATATCCATCTTAGCTCGCTCAACTGCCACAGATGTCCAGTTTTCACCCTCAACTATGAAACAGAACATTTAACACCATGTCCATGTTGGTGTTGCCACATTTGGTACATGACATCTACACACACATAAAATGTTCTCAGCAAGCAGCAAGCTCAGGTGCGCTGACTGCAAAACAGTGGCAATCTACTAAACCCTGTCAAAAACTCAAAATAGATATCTTCGAACTAAGCTTTCCAAGCAAGCGAATGCAGTTACTCACGACTCTATTCCAACAAATAGAGCTATTGCATATACATGTAGTAGTGTTACTTTATGATATGTGGTAATGATGAAGGTGGGACACCACTGTATGAGTAACTACTATATGGAGATTCAGACATGTCTTTTGCACTAGCTTCTTGAGCAGATATGCCTACATTACTAGGGAAAACGTTATACACAGAACTTTAGCAGTAGCGCTTGTTAAAAAAGCTCGCTACTACTAGACAACAGTAGCGCATGCCAAATAAGCGCGCTGCAGATGCATATATAGCAGTAGCGCGTCTCGCCCAAAACTCGCTACTACTAAAATTCCAACCACTAAGCCTATGGGCTACACATAGTAGTAGCGATCTTTCCAAAAACCGCGCTACCGCTAATATTCTTAGAGTAGCGCGTTTATGTGTAAAGCGCTACTGCTAACAAAAAGAAAATAAAATGAAAAAGCAATAGAAAAGTAAATGAAAATGAAAGAAATAGAAAAAGGAGAAAGGAAAATTATAAAATGTAAAGAAAAATAAACGAAAAAGGGAAAAAAGGATGCAGGCATAGCAGTAGCGCGTTTGCTAAAACGCGCTATAGATAACTTAGCTATAGCACGTTTTCCGTAATGTGCTACCGTTATGTTTGACTTAACCCAAAAAGGTTTCCCCCCGGCCACCACTTCTCCCCCAAATCCCTCGCCCCACTTCGCCGTCGTCTCCCCAATTCGCCATCGCCCCCACTTTGCCGCCTTCTCCTGCCGGTGTTGACGTCGCGCTGATCCTCACCGCCGTCGCCCGAGGCCGCCCAGCCTCATCGCCGCCACATCTCGGGCCACCCTCGACCTCACCGCCACCGCCCTCGATCTCACCGCCCCCGAGCCCATCCAGGACGCCGCCTCCTGATCCCGAGCCCGCCCTCGCTGCCCCTACCTCCGTTGCCGAGCACCTCCCCACCATCGTTTCTCCCCTCTCTGTAAGCCCCACACCCCTCCCCCACCCCCTCTCTCTCTGCTTTTTCTTCCTCTTCCATGTTAATTAGCAGTAGTAGTAGATGATAATTAGTACTAGGGTTCATACATAATGATTTTTAGTAGTAGTAGTAGTAGTAGTAGTAGATGTTAATTAGTAGTAGTGATGGTACTAGTTAACTAGGACAGTATGGTTAATAGTAGATGTTTTTTAGTTAGGGTAATAATAGATGTTAAGTAGTAGATAATGTAGATGTTAATTAGTTCAGTAGGGTTTAGTTTTTTAATTGAGTTTGTTTAACTAGATGTTAATTAGGGTAGTAGGGTTTAGTTTAGAGTAAAGTTTAGTTTAGTAGTTAACTAAATATAATCTATATTTGGTTTTTGAATTGAGTTTGAGAGAGCATGAGATTTGTGTAGATTTTCTTGAAGTGTCAAACGCTAGGACATGCAAATTTGAAGTGATCAGGATATATGCAAATTCCTCAATTGTGTTTGCACATGTTTTGATTGTGCCCAAGTGGCTTTGTTGTTTCCAGGGAATGAAGCCGAGTGGCCTATGTTTTGCCAGAATGTTGATTCATTTCCGTTCCGGCAAATTTCAGGTTCTCGATTTGTCCACTTTTTAGCAAAAGTCATGCTGAAATTTTCCGTGAATTTCGGCATGACTTGTGCTACAAACTAGGACATATCGAGTGCCCGGGATTTGCCGCACCAGGAAGGAGTCAACGTCCTGCAAAGCATAGGCCTTTTTTATGTCATTATTCATTTTATTAGGTCTAGAATTAATTGACTAGATTTAATCATAGGAAACATGGCTAGCAACAATGAAGGACAGAGTTCTGGTGACTGCGACAATGTGTACTTGGCGGCAGAGGAATTTTTGAGGGAAGCCGATGATCAACAGTTGGAGACTGAGACCGACATAGAGACCGGCACTGAGACTTTGACCGGCGCTGAGACTGAGACCGGCATGGAGACCGGCGCCGAGACTAGCGGAGCTGGTATAGAATCGAAAGCAAAGAGGTAACTAGTTCCTAACAAGCTCAGGACTACTAGACTGGTGGTCACGGAGGTGGACGGCGGCAATTTTGAGCCAAACGCACACGCAGAAGCGCGCGCGTGCTACGGCAATCAAATAGGCTGCATCGTACGGACAACCGCCACCATCAACGATGAGAAACTAAAGAAGATAGATAATATGATGCCCTCCCTCCTAAAGAAGTTGCACCAGATATTCTTGTTCCCAGGCCGGAATGAAAAGGATTATAACATCCAGATAAGGACCCGGCAATGAAGAAGATAAACAAACACGCCATGAGCAAGTTTAGCGAAGCGTTGGCCACCTGGAAAGCAAGGGTGAAACATCGGATCATCAACAAAAAGGAACCCTACTCCGAGATTGTAAAGGATAATCCGACAATCACGGAAGAGCACTTTGAAATATTCAAGGTGGCTTGCAAGACCGAAGCTGCCAAAAAAAGTCGAAGTACATGAAAGGGGCTTCAATAGAGGAAAATTGGGTGCCACCACCTCGGCAGCCGTGGTTACGGCGAGAAGAGGTCCATATGGGCCAAGGAGGACACGGAAGACGAGAGTCTGGGCATCCTAGACCCCTTGGCGGAGTTCACCGTCCCGCAGGAGCGTGACGTCCTCAGGGCACGGCACCGTTGGGACCCAGTGAAGAAGGTTTTCGAGACGAACGCGGTCACGGCAGTGTTCATGAGACTGTTGGTAATTTTAGTTTCTGATCAATTCTACTACATGTTAGTCATATTTGTAAACGATCCTTGTGCCTTTTGCAGAGAGCAACACAGGATTGCGGCCGAAAGCGACTCGCCGTCTGAGGCGTTAGCGAGGCCCAAGTGGGACACTCCATTCAACCGGGCGTTGAACATATTGAAAGGACTCCCGTGGAGACTCGACCATCGTATGGACGCGTGCATGGTGTCGGAGACGGCGCCGCGTGGAAGAAGTACTACCGTGAGACCACAGAGGAGAGAAAGGAAAGAAGGAGGTTAACTGAAGAAAACATCGACAAGAAGGTTGAGATTGCGGTTGAGAAGAAATCATCTGAGACAGTCGCAATAGCGGTAGCTGCCGCAAAACAGGTGCTTGTAGATATGTCTACTACCTTGGTTCCGGCCGTTTTCAATTGGAGCAGGCAAAATCCAGAAAAAAATGCAGCAGACTTTCCCCTTGCTGACTTCTTCGGGAGCAGCTCGACTAGCGTTGCACCAGCACCTGCAGCTGCACCTGCTCCCGCACCGGCTCCTGCACCTGCTCTGGCACCGGCTTCGGCACCGGACGTGCTTGGCGGTGCTTCGTCTTTGGCTGAGCTTGATGCCCTCACGGTAGCTATCACACCGGCCCTCTTCAATAAATATATAATCTCCCGTTTTTGTTGCCTTTCGAATGTCTCACATCGCAGACTTTTCTTTGTAGGCCGACAAAACCCCGTGCACCATATTGTACACCATCAGCGACCAGAAGGTGGACGTGGGGAAGGCGACGATAATGGAGCCAAAAGAACAATTGTTCCATAGTCGGCCGATCCCCCCGGACGTCTTCAAGGTTTCCATGAAGAGTGTCAAACCGGGCCACGAGAATTTGGCTCCTCTGGTACTAGTGGGGGATGACGACGAGACCCCGCGGCGGCTTGGTGATTGTTGCGATGGGTGGGTCCTATTGTGGCCAAAGAGTCTGCTTTGTCTGGAGGCGGCCGGGAGCACACCCACGAGCACGCAGTTAGGTATGAACATCAACACCTCACCTACCCAATTAGCGTTGGCTTTCATGCTGGGTGATAGCGGAGGGGGTGAGGAAGAGGCTCCATTAGTCGCTGGTGACGTCCCATAGATGAGGATGAGGATGACGATGGCACTCAACAGTATGTCAATACTGGCGCCTACTTAGGGTTTGAGCGTCATGAGTTGGTGCCTGAATTGCCACCTCCGGAGTCTGAACGTATTATGGACAACCTTTCGGTAGCAAAGAAGTCTAGGAAGAGACCAAGGAAAGGCAACAAAGCTGCTTCTATGATCCAGCCGCCTCAGCAGCCTCGGGTTCAAGACCATATATATATCCCCGATGCGGCAAAATGGCATATCGCCGGTGAACCAATCCTACCTAAAGCAGCGATAGGGGCCAGATTTGGCGATGTAAGGAGACTTCATGACGATGTGTTGTGGATAGAGAAAGGCCTCCTTGCCTCGAAAAATCCAGGATACCCACTCTACGTGGTTAACGTGACGCGGCAATTGTCGTACATCGACACATTCCCCGCGGAGAAGTTCTTCCTTCGATTCGATTACATCTTCGACATGTTTCACTTGAAGAAGCTGGATTTTACGTTTGTCCGCCTTTATGCCTTGCACATGAACTACCTCATCGGGGTTGATCAAATACCTTTTATCTGTGTCGCTGACCCGTACTTCATGCACGAGGGCTTCTTGGCAGTCTGTGCAAAGCACTCTGAATATGCGGGGGACTACCTCGTCAAATTCATGCTCGCCAATAAGGACAAGGAGGCGATTCTCGTGCCTTATCATCCCCTGTAAGTCATTCGTGCGGATATCCTTCCTTCGATTTCAATCATTCATTTGCATGGTGGATGCTAATTAATTTGAGGTGTACTTATTTTGCGCAGCGGCGGGCGCGCCGTCCTCATCATCCTCTACCCCCGATACTCCCACGCTCTTTACTTTGACTCGTCGAAGAACATTACCAAAAAGGATTACACCCACATCAAGTATGTTCTTGAAAGTGCTATCTTTCACTACGGCAAACGGGATGGAGAGGTCAACGACAAAAAGACAAGGGACAGCAGGCCCGCCTTCAGCCATAAGACTGGCTTCTGCTGCATCTAGCAACTGAGTGATTCTCTTAATGATGGATTCTATGGCATACACCACATGCTGGAATACAGACGGGATCACCAGAACCTTCGATTGTCATCTAGACCCGGCGATGCCCATATTCTGCAACGGGCAAAGGACTTAGGAGATATCGAGGATCATTGACTTTGAGTTGAGTTCTATCACATTTAGCGTGAACTTGCCCAAATCATCATGAATGAGGTCGTCAAAAAACATGGATGTTCTATGAAGAAGGACAAATGTCGCGGGAAGACGTTCGAACACGCGTAGCCTCTCAACGTCTCGACCTAAAGCCTTTCACTAAGCTAGGGCACTATCTCCCTGACATGTAAGGATGGCACAACATGTAGTGATTGTCAATATATGACAATGTGTCCGTTTAGTCCATACTTTTTGTATGACAAAACTTGGAGTTATGCACGACGAAACTTTATTTGTGATGTAATTAAAACTGTCCTCCTCGACTAGCGAAGATCACTCTAGTTAGGGCATTTTGGGTATGATGAACTTTGTTATTTATGCTTATGATATGTTACTTCTATTTTTGTCAAGTCTGTCTCTTTCTATTGCTCAACTATATATGTTGCATATCATCGACTCATGTGATGATGCAGGTGCATAGATCATTGATGGCGAAGAAGTGCTACGCCAGGAGTATACGACGAGTGGCTGGCGTGTCAGGCCTAGGTGTATCGGTTTCTGGTTTCCGGGCGACAGCCAGTAGTTAGTTTAGGTTCGGGCTAATGCGAGAGAGGGATATGAACTCATGTACAACATAGTTCCGCTCTCACTCATAGTGATAGCTCTTCTCGCATATATCATAGTTTAGATGGATGACGATGTAGTTGCAAGTAATCAAGACTTGTATCGCTATTTTTGAGATGATGACGAGAGACCACTTTGTGTTGGATGATGATTATGATGATGACATGATTTGATGAGACTATTTGTATGTATATGCTATGATTACATTTGTATGTGTATGATATGCTAAAGTTATTGTATAAAGCCTATTCAAATACAAAACAAATATGCAGAAAAAATAGAAACTAATAAAACTAAAAGTAGCGAGGGGAATAAAGTTAGCAGTAGCGCTCCCTTACCAGTAGCGCTTCCTGCTAAAAAGCGTTGCAGATATTAGCAACAGCGCTCTACACTAAAGCGTGCTACTGCTAGCCATGTATAGCTGTAGTGTGGGATGACAAGCGCTACTGCTACATGTTAGCTGTACCGCCGTATTAGTAGCACGTCGTCCCGCGCTACTGATGGGCAAAATACCCGCGCTACTGCTACGGTTTTCCCTAGTAGTGCTACTTGGAGTTGATATGAACCCTGCAACAATAATACAAATCTTAGAGAAGCTACGGAAGTAAATAACAGAACATACTACAGTAAGGTGTTGCCATCCTATGTAGAAAATACTTACCACTTAAATGCGGAAACAGTTATTACATAAAAAAATAAAGTAACAGGGATAAACTTACCATAGCATCAACCTTATGAGAGCAAAATGTCAAGCAACTGTCCTGCTCTATAAATTTCGGCTGCATATATAACAAAAGGAAAGGCAAGTAAATCAACATATAGAGTCAAGTACGGGCATCTTTGGTTCAAGGCTAACTTTGCTTAAGCAATGTGTGGCTTACTGCAAAAGAGTGGCTAATAAAATTAAATCCACAAGTGTGGCAGAAGATTGTGCCTATGACACATGGGCCATATAGGTAGTTAAGTGTGTGGTAAAAAATGTGTATGTACCTCAAAAAACGGTGGCTTGCCTACGGTTAAGCGTGGTAAGTTGTGCAAAATATTGTGTCTATGACACATGGGCCATATAGGTAGTTAAGTGTGTGGCAAAAAAAGAGTATGTACCTCAAAAAACTGTGTCTCCTATGGTTAAGTATGGCAAGTTGTGCAAAAGATTGTGTCTATGACACATAGGCCATATAGGTAGTTATGTGTGGCAAAAGAATAAGTATGTACCACCAAAAACTGTGGCTTGCCTATGGTTAAGCGTGGCAAGTTGTGACTAGGAACCAAATAACCCCTAAGATTGGCAAGTAGTTGCCACTATACTGCATATTCTCTCTCTTGATTTAACAATTTTCTATTAAAAAATATAGCGAATGAACTAAATGAAACACATTTGCAGAATCATTGGAATATCCATAAACTACAATTTCAACCTTTACTGTTAATGTTCATCTTATAATATGTTCATTTATCTTGATGCAAATTGCACTACTAATTTGACGATTTTCCATCTGAACTTCTGGAATGGGATGTGCTAATTAATTGCAAGCACTACAGCCTTCTAGATAGCAGAAGGTACATGGGGTATATCATCAATATTTAATGTACAGGTGGCTAAGGTAATTTATTTAGTTGAAACATGCTTCAAGTGCTGCAAAAGGATTTTGCTTCGTCCATCCTATGGTTAAATACAATAGAAAATTTGCAGTGCATACAATAGGAACATTAAAGCTTAAAACCATGAGCTAGTTGAATTGGCATACCTCTAAGAAACTTGGGCTCATACTAACTGCAGAAGCCAACTCCACTATATGTCCCAAATTTAAAGTTACACAGTTCTCCAAAGACGAACCAAGTAGATCAATTGGTATTTTACCCTAGAAACATTTCCCTTCAGGCTCTGACAAAATGCATCACATGGATGATAGTAAATAACTGCACTCAACAGCACTACAAATCATAAGTGTTTTCTGAGATTCAATGTGTTCTTTACACTTCATTTCAGAAGGCACATGTGCTAGCTATACTAGCCAGTATGGGAGACTGACAATAACTATAACACAAAAGGAGATAAAATAATATAAACTAATGGCATACATGGCCTAGCAGCCCCTTGTCAAAAACCAATAATGCAATGTTTAAGGATACTTTTCATTTGATTCTCCTAACCATAGTAAAGTCGGTAAACATAGCCAGATCTTGCTCACCTACACTTTGTTAAGTAGTTATCAATGGATTAAAGGAATGTTTGTTAAATATTTTTGATTTACAACGACTATAATACTAATCTTCCATGCAAGAGGAGGTCTGGTAAGTTGATGTTAGCTGTGAGATAGGTGGCTGCAAGGGTTGGATTGGTTTGGACAAGAATATTGGGCGTGAACTAGCTTAGCATAGTGGGAGATAAACATAGTTTGATCACTGGTCTTCATTTTGTCAAGAACTGGGCATTTGAGCATACAATTGTATCTTCAACCACATGATAAGCAATAGTAACTGGCTAGTGCTAGCTCAACCTGTGTGGCACACATTTTGTGTGGCACACATTTTGTGTGGCTATCTAAATGTCTTACTTGCTACTCCCTCTGTAAACTAATATAAGAGTGTTTAGATCACTACTTTAGTGATCTATAAACGCTCTTATATTAGTTTACGGAGGGAGTAAGTTTTAACATATTGTGTTAAACAACGGTAAGCATGCGCTTATTCTAGTAACTATTAGTATTTTTTTCACAAAATAACAACCACAAACTTACTTTGGAGAGCAGAGCCTTCCACATGGTCCACAGAGCAGTTATTTTCACCAAGATTTTCCCCAACTTGCCCTTCCGAAACTAAAAAGGGAACCAAATGTGATGTTGGTGAAGAAATGTAAAACCATAAACATCACATGTGAAGCACATCATATCACAGCCGATAAGGATAATGTTAAGGTTGCAAGCTCGGGAGGTTGATAAATTCTTGATGTCTAGAGTTATGAATGTAGCTTTGATGCGACCTTTATTACCAAATTCACTAAAAGCTGTAAGCAAACAAGCCCGACTGAATAGATATATCGGAGAATGCTGCAAAACAAGGAGGAGAGGCGGAGGCATGTGGCCACAGCCAAGACATAGAGACGCGCGGGAGGCCACTCTGATGTCCATGGCGACACCTCACCGGGAACCCTCGCGGTCGCCAGGCCACGCGTGAGGCATAAGGAAGAGCAGGCGCTCGGAGGCGGAGCGGCACCGGGGGAGTGAAGCGCGGGATACGGGTGGCAGCGGCCGGGAACGAAGGCGGCGGCAGCGCTCGAGAGAGATGTGGGAGGGGGTTACTGGGGTGAGTGTTTTTTTTGACCAGTCTCCGGGGGGCAGAGAAAGGCCGCAGCGGGCCTCGACTGAGTTTTTCAGGGCTCACGTGCCTGTGTGCTTGTTTGTTAAAACTATAGTCTGTAGAAACTAGAAAGGACGATGCTATGTTCCTGTCTAATTGTCTCTTTCTCTGAATATTTTGTTTAGAACTTGTTCATAGAAGATTTGAAAATTCTGGAGAGGAGATAGATTGCAGTAGTACAACCTATCACATGATGGAGAAAAGGAGCCTAGAGAATAACATTTGGCTTGAGCTGGAACATGAGGTATATGCTTTTTCAGTTCACACATTGTTTTTACTGTTTTCAGATAATGATGGTTCAGTTGTGCCAATTAAATAGTAATTCAGTACATATGTTATCATCTGACCAGGTGCTTCAAACCTTAGGGATTTCTTCTACTGAATGGGCTTGACCAGCAAGGACATAGAAGCACTCTTGGGTGGACATACTCTGTTAATGCCACAACGCCTTATTGTCGTATTCAGATCATTGTTCCTCAATCATAAGTTAAACCCTTAATCTGCATTCTACATTTTTAGGAGAGAAGCTCGTATGGATAGCTCGGGATTCGACTTGGACAAAAGATCCTCTGAAGTTTCATAACTCCTACTTCATGTAAGCTTAATCGTCGTGGTTGTAGATTGCAACACATTGGGTAAAGATTATATATAGCTGTAATGTCATCAGTGCAACATTGTGAAGTCGTACATCACTGGACTTCATCTTTTGTATATGCTGCAATGAGCTTCTCAAAGGGGACTCCAACGGACTCATGAAGCTGCTTACAGACAAGTTTCTCGTGGAGGATCAAGCTTTCCGTCCCTTATTTAAATTATTATACGCAAAGGTAAAGAAGAGTTGAATTCATCTTCATTAGCTTATTGGACACGTTGGCAGAACACGTTCTTCAGGGACTACACGAAGTCGCACAAGAAGCTTTCTGAGCTCTACTTTACTGGCGTGGACATGCAGAGATAGAGCCAAGAGGGCTGTCATAAGAACTATCACTGTCTTCGCAGTTGCAGTTGCCGTGATTGCCTACACTTACATCTTTGAATCAAAGAGGAGGCACTATGGTTAGACTTCAAGTCTCCATGTTCAGATGATTGCAATTCAGTTATGGGTTCTGATGAACAAAGTTAATCGTCCATTGAGATGTTGTGCACTCGTATCTGTAACTAATCTGCTGATACAGTGATGAGGATGCAGGTATATGCTATCATCCATGCAATATTGTTAATGGAATAAGAAAACTGTCAATTATGCAAGTACATAGTGCAAATAGGAAAGTGAAAGGGGCGCACCCCACCAGGCACCGCCCCTACTTCCTTTCAGGTGGGCACAAAGATTGTTCCCAAAAAAATAGAAAGGTCGTGCAGAAAGAAAACACAATCCAGAATTTCATCACAAAGAACATCAAGATATTAGTGGTGAAGTGAGAATAAAATGTTTGGTTTTACCTAACTGTAGCAGGTGAAATGATCCACCAGCCAATAGCAGCAAAGTGAGATTTGAATAAATACAGCGCAAATGGAACCTTGCATCAAACTTTACCTTGTAGCTTCCACATTTTTACCAAGCAGAAGGGGCAAGCAAAATCTTCAGTGGATGGTAAGAAAAGACCAATATAAGAAACAAAAAAAATAAGAAGAGCAAAGAATCACGAACCAACCAGAAGTTTTTTACCAACAAATGTCAATAAGTGATGTAAACTGACCATAGGTAATTGCGCGAATCTAACGCTGGATCTTTGTCATGATCAGCATTCACAACAAAGGACTAAACAAACACGACTGGAGCTATA
>NC_041385.1:54039983-54100546 GCF_002162155.2 Triticum dicoccoides
CCCCACTGCGCTATCTATTGTGTGGCGCTGAGAACTTCTTTGTGTTTGCAATATGTTCATTTCATTTTGCATTATGTCCCTATGACCAATGCCATCACTTTCTTCAACTATATTTCAGGAAAGCCACTAAAAATAATATAACAATCTGAAGGTGTTTTCTATGGAAAATCTAGAACTATTATTTGAACATGAAAAATCAATATATATTTGTGTATATTAGCACCCAATTTGAAAGATAGACTCCATGCATTCTAAAACAACACCTAACAATGAATAGATCCATCTTAGCCCGCTCAACTATCAGAGATGTCTAGTTTTCACCCTCAACTATGAAACAGAACATTTAACAGCCTATCCATGTTGGTGCTGCCACATTTGGTACATGCCATCCACACGACCATAAAATTTTCTTGGCAAGCAGCAAGCTCAGCTGCGCTGACTGCAAAACCGTGGCCATCTACTAAACCATGTCAAAAACTCAAAATTTAGATATCTTCGAACTAAGCTTTCCAAGCAAGCGAATGCAGTTACTCACGACTCTATTACAATAAATAGAGCTATAGATATGTATATACATGTAGTAGTGTTACTTTATGATATGTGGTAATGATGAAGGTGGGACACCATTGTATAAGTAACTACTATATGGAGATTCAGACATGTCTTTTGCACCAGCTTCTTGAGCAGATATGCCTACTTGGAGTTGATATGAACCATGCAACAATAATACAAATCTCAGAGAAGCTACAAAAGGAAATAACAGAACATAGCAGTAAGGTGCTGCCATCCTATATAGAAAATACTTACCACTTAAATGCGGAAACAATTATTAGATAAAAAATAATGTAACAGGGATAAACTTACCGTAGCATCAACCTTATGAGAGCAAAATGTCAAGCAACTGTCTTGCTCCATAAATTTCGGCTGCATATATAACAAAAGGAAAGGCAAGTAGATCAACATATAGAGTCAAGTACGGGCATCTTTGGTTCAAGGCTAACTTTGCTTAAGCATTGTGTGGCTTACCGCAAAAGAATGGCTAACAAAATTAAAGCCACAAGTGTGGCAAAAGATTGTGTCTATGACATATGGGCCATATAGAGAAGCTACGGAAGTAAATAACAGAACATACTAAAGTAAGGTGTTGCCATCCTATGTAGAAAATACTTACCACTTAAATGCGGAAACAGTTATTACATAAAAAAATAAAGTAACAGGGATAAACTTACCATAGCATCAACCTTATGAGAGCAAAATGTCAAGCAACTGTCCTGCTCTATAAATTTCGGCTGCATATATAACAAAAGGAAAGGCAAGTAAATCAACATATAGAGTCAAGTACGGGCATCTTTGGTTCAAGGCTAACTTTGCTTAAGCAATGTGTGGCTTACTGCAAAAGAGTGGCTAATAAAATTAAATCCACAAGTGTGGCAGAAGATTGTGCCTATGACACATGGGCCATATAGGTAGTTAAGTGTGTGGTAAAAAATGTGTATGTACCTCAAAAACGGTGGCTTGCCTACGGTTAAGCGTGGTAAGTTGTGCAAAATATTGTGTCTATGACACATGGGCCATATAGGTAGTTAAGTGTGTGGCAAAAAAAGAGTATGTACCTCAAAAAACTGTGTCTCCTATGGTTAAGTATGGCAAGTTGTGCAAAAGATTGTGTCTATGACACATAGGCCATATAGGTAGTTATGTGTGGCAAAAGAATAAGTATGTACCACCAAAAACTGTGGCTTGCCTATGGTTAAGCGTGGCAAGTTGTGACTAGGAACCAAATAACCCCTAAGATTGGCAAGTAGTTGCCACTATACTGCATATTCTCTCTCTTGATTTAACAATTTTCTATTAAAAAATATAGCGAATGAACTAAATGAAACACATTTGCAGAATCATTGGAATATCCATAAACTACAATTTCAACCTTTACTGTTAATGTTCATCTTATAATATGTTCATTTATCTTGATGCAAATTGCACTACTAATTTGACGATTTTCCATCTGAACTTCTGGAATGGGATGTGCTAATTAATTGCAAGCACTACAGCCTTCTAGATAGCAGAAGGTACATGGGGTATATCATCAATATTTAATGTACAGGTGGCTAAGGTAATTTATTTAGTTGAAACATGCTTCAAGTGCTGCAAAAGGATTTTGCTTCGTCCATCCTATGGTTAAATACAATAGAAAATTTGCAGTGCATACAATAGGAACATTAAAGCTTAAAACCATGAGCTAGTTGAATTGGCATACCTCTAAGAAACTTGGGCTCATACTAACTGCAGAAGCCAACTCCACTATATGTCCCAAATTTAAAGTTACACAGTTCTCCAAAGACGAACCAAGTAGATCAATTGGTATTTTACCCTAGAAACATTTCCCTTCAGGCTCTGACAAAATGCATCACATGGATGATAGTAAATAACTGCACTCAACAGCACTACAAATCATAAGTGTTTTCTGAGATTCAATGTGTTCTTTACACTTCATTTCAGAAGGCACATGTGCTAGCTATACTAGCCAGTATGGGAGACTGACAATAACTATAACACAAAAGGAGATAAAATAATATAAACTAATGGCATACATGGCCTAGCAGCCCCTTGTCAAAAACCAATAATGCAATGTTTAAGGATACTTTTCATTTGATTCTCCTAACCATAGTAAAGTCGGTAAACATAGCCAGATCTTGCTCACCTACACTTTGTTAAGTAGTTATCAATGGATTAAAGGAATGTTTGTTAAATATTTTTGATTTACAACGACTATAATACTAATCTTCCATGCAAGAGGAGGTCTGGTAAGTTGATGTTAGCTGTGAGATAGGTGGCTGCAAGGGTTGGATTGGTTTGGACAAGAATATTGGGCGTGAACTAGCTTAGCATAGTGGGAGATAAACATAGTTTGATCACTGGTCTTCATTTTGTCAAGAACTGGGCATTTGAGCATACAATTGTATCTTCAACCACATGATAAGCAATAGTAACTGGCTAGTGCTAGCTCAACCTGTGTGGCACACATTTTGTGTGGCACACATTTTGTGTGGCTATCTAAATGTCTTACTTGCTACTCCCTCTGTAAACTAATATAAGAGTGTTTAGATCACTACTTTAGTGATCTATAAACGCTCTTATATTAGTTTACGAAGGGAGTAAGTTTTAACATATTGTGTTAAACAACGGTAAGCATGCGCTTATTCTAGTAACTATTAGTATTTTTTTCACAAAATAACAACCACAAACTTACGTTGGAGAGCAGAGCCTTCCACATGGTCCACAGTGCAGTTATTTTCACCAAGATTTTCCCCAACTTGCCCTTCCGAAACTAAAAAGGGAACCAAATGTGATGTTGGTGAAGAAATGTAAAACCATAAACATCACATGTGAAGCACATCATATCACAGCCGATAAGGATAATGTTAAGGTTGCAAGCTCGGGAGGTTGATAAATTCTTGATGTCTAGAGTTATGAATGTAGCTTTGATGCGACCTTTATTACCAAATTCACTAAAAGCTGTAAGCAAACAAGCCCGACTAAATAGATATATCGGAGAATGCTGCAAAACAAGGAGGAGAGGCGGAGGCATGTGGCCACAGCCAAGACATAGAGACGCGCGGGAGGCCACTCTGATGTCCATGGCGACACCTCACCGGGAACCCTCGCGGTCGCCAGGCCA
Source organism: Triticum dicoccoides (assembly GCF_002162155.2). Classification (NCBI taxonomy): domain Eukaryota; kingdom Viridiplantae; phylum Streptophyta; class Magnoliopsida; order Poales; family Poaceae; genus Triticum; species Triticum dicoccoides. The sequence goes on from NC_041385.1 coordinate 54,043,663, forward strand.
CGCGTGAGGCATAAGGAAGAGCAGGCGCTCGGAGGCGGAGCGGCACCGGGGGAGTGAAGCGCGGGATACGGGTGGCAGCGGCCGGGAACGAAGGCGGCGGCAGCGCTCGAGAGAGAGGTGGGAGGGGGTTACTGGGGTGAGTGTTTTTTTTTGACCGGTCTCCGGGGGGCAGAGAAAGGCCGCAGCGGGCCTCGACCGAGTTTTTCAGGGCTCACGTGCCTGTGTGCTTGTTTGTTAAAACTATAGTCTGTAGAAACTAGAAAGGACGATGCTATGTTCCTGTCTAATTGTCTCTTTCTCTGAATATTTTGTTTAGAACTTGTTCATAGAAGATTTGAAAATTCTGGAGAGGAGATAGATTGCAGTAGTACAACCTATCACATGATGGAGAAAAGGAGCCTAGAGAATAACATTTGGCTTGAGCTGGAACATGAGGTATATGCTTTTTCAGTTCACACATTGTTTTTACTGTTTTCAGATAATGATGGTTCAGTTGTGCCAATTAAATAGTAATTCAGTACATATGTTATCATCTGACCAGGTGCTTCAAACCTTAGGGATTTCTTCTACTGAATGGGCTTGACCAGCAAGGACATAGAAGCACTCTTGGGTGGACATACTCTGTTAATGCCACAACGCCTTATTGTCGTATTCAGATCATTGTTCCTCAATCATAAGTTAAACCCTTAATCTGCATTCTACATTTTTAGGAGAGAAGCTCGTATGGATAGCTCGGGATTCGACTTGGACAAAAGATCCTCTGAAGTTTCATAACTCCTACTTCATGTAAGCTTAATCGTCGTGGTTGTAGATTGCAACACATTGGGTAAAGATTATATATAGCTGTAATGTCATCAGTGCAACATTGTGAAGTCGTACATCACTGGACTTCATCTTTTGTATATGCTGCAATGAGCTTCTCAAAGGGGACTCCAACGGACTCATGAAGCTTCTTACAGACAAGTTTCTCGTGGAGGATCAAGCTTTCCGTCCCTTATTTAAATTATTATACGCAAAGGTAAAGAAGAGTTGAATTCATCTTCATTAGCTTATTGGACACGTTGGCAGAACACGTTCTTCAGGGACTACACGAAGTCGCACAAGAAGCTTTCTGAGCTCTACTTTACTGGCGTGGACATGCAGAGATAGAGCCAAGAGGGCTGTCATAAGAACTATCACTGTCTTCGCAGTTGCAGTTGCCGTGATTGCCTACACTTACATCTTTGAATCAAAGAGGAGGCACTATGGTTAGACTTCAAGTCTCCATGTTCAGATGATTGCAATTCAGTTATGGGTTCTGATGAACAAAGTTAATCGTCCATTGAGATGTTGTGCACTCGTATCTGTAACTAATCTGCTGATACAGTGATGAGGATGCAGGTATATGCTATCATCCATGCAATATTGTTAATGGAATAAGAAAACTGTCAATTATGCAAGTACATAGTGCAAATAGGAAAGTGAAAGGGGCGCACCCCACCAGGCACCGCCCCTACTTCCTTTCAGGTGGGCACAAAGATTGTTCCCAAAAAAATAGAAAGGTCGTGCAGAAAGAAAACACAATCCAGAATTTCATCACAAAGAACATCAAGATATTAGTGGTGAAGTGAGAATAAAATGTTTGGTTTTACCTAACTGTAGCAGGTGAAATGATCCACCAGCCAATAGCAGCAAAGTGAGATTTGAATAAATACAGCGCAAATGGAACCTTGCATCAAACTTTACCTTGTAGCTTCCACATTTTTACCAAGCAGAAGGGGCAAGCAAAATCTTCAGTGGATGGTAAGAAAAGACCAATATAAGAAACAAAAAAAATAAGAAGAGCAAAGAATCACGAACCAACCAGAAGTTTTTTACCAACAAATGTCAATAAGTGATGTAAACTGACCATAGGTAATTGCGCGAATCTAACGCTGGATCTTTGTCATGATCAGCATTCACAACAAAGGACTAAACAAACACGACTGGAGCTATACGGCACTCAATCAACAATATGTACATTAGTACATGCGGTCATGGGTAAACATATGCCTTAAACTGCACGACCAAATACAGCACATAGCACTCCTTTTATGATTAAATTAAGATACTTTGGTCTCCCATGCTGAACACGTTCATAAAATTTATTCTTCCAATTTCAATGTAACACTATCCTTCTAAAGCACTACAGATCATATGAGGTCTGTGCTTTCTGTCTTATGCACCAGCATTTTCAGTAATTGCATCTTTTTTAACGGAGCATATCTGACTTTTGCGTTTAAGGTAATGACATAGAACTTGATTTTCAGAACAAAAAAATGCACAATTCATAATTAATCAAATGGATATGACTGGTGTTGTAAAGAGAGAAATTTATAAGCCATTTCTTATGTTAAAAACATATCGGTACATTAAAACCATTATACTTACCATTACCAAACTTAGTTCCAGGATCATATACTAACCTAAAGCGTAACAACGTAAAGTTCTCCACTAGGTTACTAGCTATGGCACCACAATTAGTGTCACAAAGTAATAAGATTACCACCATCAAACAGAAGTAGCTATTATTCCAACATGTGTACCATGAAAGGGTCTTAGCAGAATATATTTTAATAGTTCAATGCTGGTGAATCATTTATTCAGATATCTAACATATCTAGTTCATTACTTTACACAGTCAGGTATAAGGAGAAAATGTGGAACACCTAAAAAAATCCCGCACACATGATACAAACCAGTGTGAGTGGAAGTGTGGAACTGAAAAACACATGAACGCAAATGTTTGTGCAAGGGATAACCTTCAGTATTTTGCATAGTATTGCAGTAGTACTTGAAGTTGAAAAGCACATTACCAGCTCTCAACCTGTGTGGAAAAAAAATATCTTCTCAATTGGTCATATTGAAACGAAAATGCATTTGTAGAGATGAAAGTAAAAGCAAAGTGTCACACTAAGACCTGGCCAGACAACAGGTGCTTCGGTTAGGCTTAGGTCACACAAGAGCAAAACAAAACTCAGCCGGTAGCCAAAACATCACCACTAGGCACTAACAGAAATTTGATATATTGACTCCATTCCTTTACCTGCCCTTTCAGGCATCTAAATCTATATAGAAGGTACCAATACATGTTTGTGGAATCCACACAATTTGAACCATCCATCCAACTTTCACCGAATGATTCAGAATTTTAGTTGGACTTTCTCAGATTCAGCTTTAGTTGCACAATAATCCTCTTAATAAACCTCCATCTTATTTATTTTCCTCCTACCTTAATTGTAAGTGAAATCCTAATCCCTCCTCTGATTTCTCTCATGTGCACTCACTCACTCTACGTCCTCTTCTCTCAACAACGATTTATGGGCAAGATGACATATTTCCCCCCTCTTCTCCCCACACACACATGTCCACTTCCCTCTTGATATCTGCCACCTTTGCGGCTCACCTGCCAACCGCTCCCCACTGCGCTATCTATTGTGTGGCGCTGAGAACTTCTTTGTGTTTGCAATATGTTCATTTCATTTTGCATTATGTCCCTATGACCAATGCCATCACTTTCTTCAACTATATTTCAGGAAAGCCACTAAAAATAATATAACAATCTGAAGGTGTTTTCTATGGAAAATCTAGAACTATTATTTGAACATGAAAAATCAATATATATTTGTGTATATTAGCACCCAATTTGAAAGATAGACTCCATGCATTCTAAAACAACACCTAACAATGAATAGATCCATCTTAGCCCGCTCAACTATCAGAGATGTCTAGTTTTCACCCTCAACTATGAAACAGAACATTTAACAGCCTATCCATGTTGGTGCTGCCACATTTGGTACATGCCATCCACACGACCATAAAATTTTCTTGGCAAGCAGCAAGCTCAGCTGCGCTGACTGCAAAACCGTGGCCATCTACTAAACCATGTCAAAAACTCAAAATTTAGATATCTTCGAACTAAGCTTTCCAAGCAAGCGAATGCAGTTACTCACGACTCTATTACAATAAATAGAGCTATAGATATGTATATACATGTAGTAGTGTTACTTTATGATATGTGGTAATGATGAAGGTGGGACACCATTGTATAAGTAACTACTATATGGAGATTCAGACATGTCTTTTGCACCAGCTTCTTGAGCAGATATGCCTACTTGGAGTTGATATGAACCATGCAACAATAATACAAATCTCAGAGAAGCTACAAAAGGAAATAACAGAACATAGCAGTAAGGTGCTGCCATCCTATATAGAAAATACTTACCACTTAAATGCGGAAACAATTATTAGATAAAAAATAATGTAACAGGGATAAACTTACCGTAGCATCAACCTTATGAGAGCAAAATGTCAAGCAACTGTCTTGCTCCATAAATTTCGGCTGCATATATAACAAAAGGAAAGGCAAGTAGATCAACATATAGAGTCAAGTACGGGCATCTTTGGTTCAAGGCTAACTTTGCTTAAGCATTGTGTGGCTTACCGCAAAAGAATGGCTAACAAAATTAAAGCCACAAGTGTGGCAAAAGATTGTGTCTATGACATATGGGCCATATAGGTAGTTAAGCGTGTGGTAAAAAACGAGTATGTACCTCAAAAAATTGTGGCTTGCCTACGGTTAAGCATGACAAGTTGTGCAAAATATTGTGTCTATGCCACATGGGCCATATAGGTAGTAAGTGTGTGGCAAAAAAAGAGTATGTACCTCAAAAAACCGTGGCTCCTATGGTTAAGTATGGCAAGTTGTGCAAAAGATTGTGTCTATGACACATAGGCCATATAGGTAGTTATGTGTGGCAAAAAACAAGTATGTACCTCAAAAAACTGTGGCTTGCCTATGGTTAAGCGTGGAAACCAAACAACCCCTAAGATTGGCAAGTAGTTGCCACTACACTGCATATTCTCTCTCTTGATTTAACAATTTTCTATTAAAAAAGATAGCGAATGAACTGAATGAAGCACATTTGCAGAATCACTGGAATATCCATAAACTACAATTTCAACCTTTACTGTTAATGTTCATCTTATAATATGTTCAGTTATCTTGATGCAAATGGCACTACCAATTTGATGATTTTCCATCCGAACTTATGGAATGGGATGTGCTAATTAATTGCAAGCACTACAGCCTTCTAGATAGCAGAAGGTACATGGGGTAGATAATCAATATTTAACGTACAGGTGGCTAAGGTAATTTATTTAGGTTAAACATGCTTCAGGTGCTGCACAAGGATTTTGATTCGTCCATCCTATGGTTAAATATTACAGAAAATTTGTAGTGCATACAATAGGAACATTAAAGCTTAAAACCATGAGCAAGTTGAATTTGCATACCTCTAAGATACTTGGGCTCATGCTAACTGCAGAAGCCAACTCCACTATATGTCCCAAATTTAAAGTTACACAGTTCTCCAAAGACGAACCAAGTAGATCAATTGGTATTTTACCCCAGAAACATTTCCCTTCAGGCTCTGACAAAATGCATCACATGGATGATAGTAAATAACTGCACTCAACAGCACTACAAATCATAAGTGTTTTCTGAGATTCAATGTGCTCTTTACACTTCATTTCAGAAGGCACATGTGCTAGCTATACTAGCCAGTATGGGTGACTGACAATAACTATACCATAAAAGGAGATAAAATAATCTAAACTAATGGCATATATGGCCTAGTAGCCCCTTGTCAAAAATCGGTAATGCAATGTTTAAGGATACTTTTCATTTGATTCTCCTAACCATAGTAAAGTCGGTAAACATAGCCAGATCTTGCTCACCTACACTTTGTTAAGTAGTTATCCATGGATTAAAGGGATGTTTGTTAACTATTTTTGATTTCCAACGACTGTAATACTAATATTCCATGCAAGAGAAGGTCTGGCAAGTTGCTGTTAGCTGTGAGATAGGTGGTTGCAAGGGTTGGATTGGTTTGGCCAAGAATATTGGGCGTGAACTAGCTTAGCATACTGGGAGATAAACATAGTTTGATCACTGGTCTTCATTCTTGTCAAGAAATGGGCATTTGAGAATACAATTGTATCTTCCACCACATGATAAGCAACAGTAACTAGCTAGTGGTAGCTCAACTTGTGTGGCACACATTTTGTGTGGCTATCTAAATGTCTTACTTGCTACTCCCTCTGTAAACTAATATAAGAGTGTTTAGATCACTACTTTAATGATCTATAAACGCTCTTATATTAGTTTACAGAGGGAGTAACTTTTAACATATTGTGTTAAACAACGGTAAGCATGTGCTTATTCTAGTAACTATTAGTATTTTTTTCACAAAATAACAACCACAAACTTACTTTGGAGAGCAGAGCCTTCCACATGGTCCAGAGAGCAGTTATTTTCACCAAGATTTTCCCTAACTTGCCCTTCCAAAACTAAAATGGGAACCAAATGTGATGGTGGTGAAGAAATGTAAAACCATAAACATCACATATGAAGCACATCATACCACAGCTGATAAGAATAATGTTAAGGTTGCAGGCTCGAAAGGTTGATACATTCTTGATGTCTGGAGTTATGAATGTAGCTTTGGTGCGACCTTTATTACCAAATTCACTAAAAGCTGTAAGCAAACAAGCTCGACTGAATCGATATATCCGAGAATGCTGCAAAACATTATGCATTAGTGAGATAAGAGATCATTTGGTACAAAATGTTGCATGTGTGGAACTAAAAAAAGGTAGACTTACCCGTTCAAGCAAAATATTACTGGTAGGTGCAGCCAACAGAGCATTTAGAGGAAAGATATTCTGTTCTAGCAACTCAGTATTTATACTTCCAGATAGTGATGACGTTATCTGAATCCTACATCCATAGCACAAACTCTGATCAGTATTTACACGATGAATAGACAATCAAATCCAAAAGTGGCTAGTACATAGTTTAACAGACATTACACATGAGAACTTAATCACTTGGGCCTTGCTTGGCCAAGCTACCGTTGTATGCTTCTACTAGGGTGCAAGATAAAAAAAGGTGCGCTTTAAGCGCGCCTAGGCTCTAGGCGTTGGCAAAACGCATTGCGCATAACTACGCCTAATATGTGCATAATTGTGCATAAGCATGCCCTTTGGTCAATAAAGCGCAAGGCAGTGGCAAAACGCACAATTAACGCCTAGCACTTTTTTGAACAATGCTATGGTGTGTTTGGTTTTGGGGCATGGGGTGGACTGTCACAGGTTGGTTCTGCAGCTGGCACTGGTTCTTGTGTTTGGTTTGAGAAGAAACTGGAACGGACTGATTCCCAACAAGTGGATATACCCCTCCGATGCCAAACCAACAGATTCCACCAAATCGGTGGAATCACATGGTTCCTCATCTAGTAGCGATAAAAATACAAATAAAATGAGCTCGTCTCACCGCCATGTCTCTCACACCCTTGTAACTCACCCCCTCGACCTGTGGAGGAGCACCACCCAGGGCCACAGCGGCAGGCCGCAGTCATTATCCGGTGGGAGGAGGCACATGCCGCTGAGAATCTCGAACGGAGCCTGAGGCCACCATCACTCTCAGATTCCTACACGGAGAGTTGAGGCGGGCCTAGGAGTGGTGCTTGCCATCACAGGTGACTATCAAAACTCTCTTGACGGCTTACCAGAGCGAGACGGTGGTGGTTTCGAGCTGTTGGCGGACAAATTTATCGAGGGCCATGAGAAAAGCTAGCGAATTGTTAAAGCCCGGGCACACCGTAAACTAAAGTACTTCACTTTTCTCTATGAAGAACCATACTTTTTTGCAAATACTAAGAGCCATACTTGAATAAACATCATGTGTATAGTACACACACTAAAGTTCCATAGATCACAAATGTACCAAATGTGTAATACAATATATAGTACCGCCTCTGTTTCAAATACCAGGCGTATTAAGTTTCAGTAGAATAAACATTTGACCAGGAATTAAACTATTACTATGTAACAATTGTGCTACAAAAACATAACCACAAATTTGTGCTTTAGAAGATGAGTCTAATGATATCAATTTCAGTCCACAAAATTGTACTTTAGAAGATGAGTCTAATGTAATGCTCATGCTAGGATCACAATGTGTGTGAGTGTGTGACCCCTCCGACATGACCTATCTGGAAAAATATCCTAACCCTAAAACAGAGCGCCTCACTCATGTGTACCGCATGTAGGAAAACCCATGGCAAGATTCCAGTCATGCCATGTCACCGCCAGCATGTCGTTCTTTTGCCTGCCATACCCCGGTTCGATTGAACTAAAATTGATCTGCTTTGCCAAATTAAGGGAGGCAGATGCATGATTTGCAAGGTGGCATGCCTAAGTGTTTCCACTTGCCAAGTTTATCGACTTATGAGCATTTCTCTTCTACTTTTTATGATCATGTATGTGCTAACTGTTGCATAGCCAACCTAGGCAATGGCATTCAGAAGGGAAATTGACAATCCAATTAGTGTCCAAATGACTAAATAAGCATTAAGAATAATGAAAAAAAATCATACTACGTTCTTCAAATTATTGGGTGGAGTAGGATCTACGGTTTGATATTACTGTGTTCAAAGCATTTCCAATTTTATTCAACTCTAATCGTAACAACCTTATGTACGCGGTTCCAAGAGAGCTAAAGGAATCAGCAAAGTACATAATAGTGAAGTCTCTGCAATTCGCAAATAAAAAATAGTGAAGTGTCCGCTATGTAAAAAAGAAAATACGTTTTGAAATAGGACACTCCTTTCTTTTTCTCGACATATTGGATTTGGATCACAACAATTCCGAGTGTCAGCATGTTCTGCAGTAGAGTCAAAGTGTGTACCTCTTTTTTCAGCTTGCATGTATCTTGTAATGAAGGCATCTTTGAAGAAAAGCGGGCTGTAAAAGTCAGTGAGAGATCATTGGTATCTCAAATCACTTCCACATGATGGTTATGTGATAAACACATGTGATTCATGTCAAATGAAGCTGCAAAATTAAGATGGAACTTACATTTCTAATGGCTCGCCGCTGAATGATATTGTATAGCTCAACTGGCTTGCAGTACAACGCGGAACTTTCTTCAACCGCAAGCTGCTCATCTGGAGATAATCGAGCTCTCAGCTGTTGCTGTCGCATCTGGTCTGCAGACTGAGGGTAACTGAATTCACACCCAGCGTCCCTGCATGTATGCAGCACCAACATCAAAAGAAGAAGATACATTCATCTCATCTCACTATTAAGATCAAGAAAAACATCTACCATATATACATGAGTGCATATCTGCAAAGCAGCTGAACAATTACAAAAGAGAGAAGTGCATATTTCAACCCCGAACTCTTGCCGTAATCTAATTTACAACCCCAAACTTCAATACCGTCTAAATTACAACCCCCAAGTCTCAAAACCGGTTAGGATTCAACCCTCCCCTTCCTGTTGACCGGTTTTGACATGGGGTGACCAGTTTTGAGTAGTCAACAAGTCCAATCAGCATGACACGTCAGTTATTTTTTCAAAATTTCAAGAAAAAGTAAATAAAAATCTGTAAGATCAGAAAAAAAAATATAAAAAGCAAAGTTCCGAAAAAATTGTTTGCGAAAAAAGCTAGGGAAAATAAAAAAATGATTTTTTTTGGAAATAATTTTTTCTGGAGTTTCAGTTTTTGGGTTTTTTCTTGATTTTTTTGGAAATTCGTTTTCTTATTTTCCCTATTTTTCGGAAATTGGATTTCTTATTTGTTTTCCTGGATTTTCTTCGATTTTACAGATTGTTTCCTTAGAAATTTTGCATTTTTTGCTGACATGGCATGCTGACTGGACCTGTTGACTGGTCAAAACCGGTCAACAGAGATGGGAGGGTTGAATCCTAGCTGATTTTGAGAGTTGGGGGTTGTAATTTAGACGGTATTAGAGTTCGGAGTTGTAAATTAGACTAGGGCGAAAATTCAGGGTTGAAGAAGTTACAGAACAACTAAGCTACTTTTCAGAATCTAGATACAACTAAGGTGGGCCTCACAGATTTCCAGTGATTAATTCTTAGAAATAAAAATGGCCAATTACTAGTTTCCAGGTGCAACCAGCCGAGATAGGTTACCAACCAGGGATGAGTCAATAGACAATACTCATTTATTAATTTCCAAATGCAACCAAGGTAAGCTCTGAACATTGTACCTATTTTCTTTTTTTCTCCTGGGTTGCCCACACAGACACGACCAGGCAAATTCGACACAACTCAAGTAACAAGTAGCACGAGTATATCATAAGCACAGCAACAACAAAATAGGTTAGGGGGGGAGAGGCGTACGCTGCGTCCCGGGCAGGTAAAGGTAGGCCAGGCATCCTCATCGCTGCCGCCGAGTGCCTCAGGGTCGCGGACGGGTGGATTTAACAACGGGCATCAACCGGCGGGGACTGGTCTAGATGGTGCGCCGGCACACCAGAAATTTATAGAGGTTAAAATTAGTTAGGGTTCGATTTGAGTGATAATAATCACTGGATGACAGAAATCGCGGTCATACCTCAAAGAACAATGTCGAAGCTCGCGGACGGGGTGGAGAGAGCAGGGACGGCGATGGCGGCGGCGTCGAGGCACGTCAGTGGCGGCAGCGTTCTGGTCGTGAGGCCTCGGCGACGGCCCGGCGGCGGAGAGAGATTTAGAGCCGCATTGGGCCGGAAGGGAGCACAAGACGAAGAAGAAATTAGGTTTTCCTTTTCCTCTTTAATTTATCAACTATCTCCGAGCCTCCGCGTCAATTCGAGACTTTGAGCCGTCCGATCATAATGATGAACGTATCGGAAGCATTTGCTTTTTCGAACCTCCACGTCGATTTGAGACTTTGAGCCGTCTGATCATAATCGTGGACGCATCGGAAGGATTTGCTTTTCCAAGCCTCCACGTCGATGTGAGAATTTGAGCCGTCCGATCGTAATCGTGAACGTACCAGAAGCATCTGTTTTTTCGTAAGGCGTTTCTTTCCTTATTCGCGTCATTTCACGTTAGATTTTAGCTGACTGGCCCAACTTATCAGCGTTATTACTCTACAAACTGATCCAGAGACCCTATAGTGAACCAGTCCAACACGCCGTGGGCCTCCACATAATCGCAGAGTGACACGGCCTGTGACCGCTTCTAAGCTGATTCTCCCCGCCCGACGAGCGCCCACGGCGATGTTTTCGCACCGAACCGCATCATCTGCTAGCAGCGTTGTATCCATGCTGATGGGGCTCCTAGTTAATACGTTTACTTCCTTCTTCTGCCGCCATTAATGCAAGATGGTAGTTGATGTGCCGTGTGCGTTAACTATACCTTTTGATTTGCTTCATCTATCTATATAGCCTTTTGGTCATCCCATAATAGTTTTGTGTTCGTTTTTCCCTCCTATCAATCCGCAATGCCTTGTTTTTCATCCACCGCCACCTGAAGAGGAGATGTGATATCATCTATAGGTGGCAAGATCCACACCAGTGGGCGACGTTCTCACAAAGGTGTCGTTGCACTGCCCGTTCCACATTCCATCACTGGCAGAGAAGCATTGAGGGTCGAGGCCAACACGACACACATCGATGAGGGGATGGTGTTCATCGTCTGGATCCACTGGAGCCCACCCACCTTGTTCATCGTCTTGCCTGACCCGACGCTCGCCCGCGAATATGCAGAACTTGTGTGTGTTGATAGTATGCGAAAACATAGGCAGGCAAATGACATCCGCGTACACAGAAGACAACATGATGTGATCACATGAGCAGAACAAAAAGGGATGCTCGGCCCCACAAAAGGATAGCTACCTGCTCGGTGGTAGGATGGTATCTGAACCCTTGGCTTCCCAAAGATGCACATCCTCTTGAATGGTTAGGATCAGGTGCCTCACAAAGGGCGCTTGTCATGGAAGTTGTACTTGTTCCTGAGCTTGCAAAGCTAGCAGGCCGTGAGCACCACGATGGAGGCAATTACCTTGCAAAGGACATCCGACGTCTGATGAAGGGAGCCCGCCCACCACAGCCTGAAGGGAGGAGTCTTGGCTAGGCACAACAATAGTGGATCTGCACCATGAGAAGACTTCATGTCATAGCTACCTGAAGAAAGAGCATCCAGCCAACAGAGGTTGCATGCTCTCTAGCTCATGGTCCCAAAGGGCACAGTAGTCCGCACGCGGCAGACCTCGTCGAGACAGGCGGTCGGCCGTCCAACACCTATTCTGGAGGGAGAGCCAGAGGAAAATCTTGATGTGCAAGTGTGCAACAACACCCATGTTTTCCAGGTGAGACATCGGTGGGGATTCGCGACAGAGCTCAAGAAAAGTGCCGCATCACAAGACTTGGTGGCGTATTGAGCGGAATCCATCCAGCGGCGGCAGAGCTCTGTGTGTGTGAGAGAAAGAGAGAGTGAGGAAGGCCGAAGATGGTGTCATAGGTCGGACCATGGCCGCAGTACCAAGGTCACCGTGAATGCCTTCGAATCACGAACAACAATGCAAGCCCACGTGGAACAAGCCGAGCTTCCTCCGTTTCTTTTTAGTCTGCATATAAGATTTGGTCAAAATCAAACTTTACAAAGTTTGGCTAATTCTATAGAAAAACATATCAACGTATACAATACTAAAGTTATATGTTATGAAAAATAATTTCATCATGCATCAAATAATATCGATTTCATAGCGTTGATGTTGATATCTTTTCCTACAAAGCTAGTCAAACTTTACAAAGTTTTGAGTTTAATCAAATCTTATATGCAAACTAAAAAGAATCGGAGGGAGTAAATGAGAAGTTTGATCTCAGGGTTTGACTTCCCATTGATCCAGTGATTGGTCCAGGACCGAAAGGAGCTCCCATCCCCAACAGGCCACAAAGTGGAGGCGCGGAAGATGGGACCAAGACCGGAGTCAAAACGTGGCGATGCCAAGCTTGAGAAGGACACGCGGCCCCTTAAGATTGTGGATGATGCTTAGGAACTGCTAAATTACGTATACATCTTTGCATCCACTGTGCAACCTTACCTGATCAAATGACTCAACCACATCATATGAAAAGTGAAACGAAAACATAGTGACATTCGTGAGTTTGCGACCTAGCTTCTAGCTTATGTACATTCTTGTCGACGTTTACATCAGACGTCAAGATGGCCGAGTTGGTCTAAGGCGCCAGTTTCAGGTACTGGTCCGAAAGGGCGTGGGTTCAAATCCCACTCTTGACATACTTCTTCTTCTTTTTTTCATTTTATTGTTTAAATAGTCCATCCGTCTTCTATCTTTTTTTCTAGGGGCATCCCCCTTGTATCTGAAATACGTCCCCACAGGTGCAGGACATAAGCTGCTGAACACACGGTCAAATGGAGTAGCTTAGCTTATAGGGTATGACGCGAACAAACTAAAGTCTGTGTGTTGCACTGATAAACAAATCAGAGTCCAATGGAGTTGCGTATACTCATAGCTTGATTAATTTGCATTCTTTCTATAAATAAAAATGCAGCCTACGTTAGTTCACGTTGAGATGAGATCGGCAGACAAAAAAAATCCAGACTGCACCATAAAGCATCTGAACCCAATGTGTAGAGAAACATTAGATATGGACTCCATTAGTTAAGAGCACATGGATATACGTACTCCAACAAGCTGTCAGCAGAAAAACAAATCACAAATTAGAAATGCATCAGCTCCCAAGTCCCAAACAGTTTCCAGGAGCGCATCGTGCTGAATTCCCATAATTACTTTCAGTAGTACAAGTTTTTCTTTTCGAGGGGATTACAGTAGTACAAGTGAGCCAGAGTGCTCCGCGAAATTAGAAATTAAGAGGATGCGAACTTGGCGAGCTCGCCGGGAAAGGGAGGGTCCGGATCTCGGGGGAGAGGAGGGGAGGAGGAAGAGAGGCGAGGGCCATTGCAGCATTGCCACGGGACCGGAGGCGATGATGGGAAGGAAAGCTGTGAAGGTAGGGCTGGCTCGAGGTTGGAGAAGGGAACACAGTACCAGATCATCTTCAATATTGGCTTAGAAAAAATAATGAAATCTTCTATATCTAAATAATTAGCCACGCTAACCTATTTTTCTTATAACATGTAAGTATGTCACCTCAGCATGCAACGTACTCCCTCCGTTCCAACTTACTCGTCGTGGTTTTAGTTCAAATTTGAACTAAAACCACGACGAGTAATTTGGAACGGAGGGAGTACGTGGAAAAGAACAATATCATCGTGCAAATATGCATCGGAATTTTTATATATTATGCTATTTATATTTAATAAATATTTTACAATCATATAATAATCAAACACAATAAAGCTTACGTGACAATATACGGTGCATCATCTAGTTTCAATGTGGTTGCCGCCATTAAGGTTCTCTTTTCCTTATTCTCTTTTTCTAAGCACACGATCCGATTTTGTCTATGTCATACTCAAACAGAGTGCATCGGATCAGGTCGTGAGCACTAAAATAAACACAGGAAACTCCTCGACAGTGGGACTTTGAGCTCACCAATCGATAGTGGTCGGCACACCCTCTAACAGTTGACAAGCAATGGACATCGTGGTCGTCCTTCTAGCCAACCCAAAGGATGCAGCAGATGACACGATTCACGTACCTGGGGATGGACTTGTTGAAGGCGACCATCATAAGTGCACTGGCATTGTGCACATCATGTCTGACTAGCACTAGTGCATCCCTCTTCGACAGCGTGGAATCCCTCCAAGTGACAACTTCTTCTCAAGCCCGTCGATCAGTAGAAGCACGGAGACATAGGTACCTTCAGGGCAGAGGAGGGAAGAACAAGGTAGGGAATAGGGAGATTTGAGATGGGACACGCCATCTTGTTCCTAATGATGTTCAACTAGTGCAGCGAACATTTGGATCATGTGTAGTTGGTGTATAGTCCGGAAGCAACGCAAAAGACTCACAAGAGTTCCCTAATGGCGAGGATGTTGCGTTTGTCTCAGCGACAGAAGACCACTATATCGTCGACACACACACACACGGAGACCATAGATGTCGCATGATGCATGGTGAGGCGGTGGAGGACCCCATGTTGCACCACACGTTGGATCATGGAGTTGAGGATGTTCATGACAAGCGTAAATAGCATCAATGATAAGGGATCGCCTTAACAAGCCCCTTATTGTGAGTCTTGTGACCAATCAGTAGACCCAACACGCTATTGAAGTACACACATGGACGTCGAAGACAGGAAATCAAAATTACACTCCCGCTCACCAGGGCCAAAGCCGAGTTGCCTGAGGAAGAAGGGCCAAGAGACGGAGTCAAAAGCCCCGACGATGTCAAGCTTGAGAAGCATACGAGACACCTTCAGATTATAGAGGATGCCAGTCTAGGAGGAGACTAAGGATTTGCCAAATTACGTATACAGTTTTGCATTCTATGTGCAACTTCACCGAACCAAATGACTGAAAATAAATGAAAACGATTGTGACATTCGTGAGTTTGGGAACTAGTCTGCCATATAAACTTTAATTTCGTCAAAGTGAACAAAACGTCAAGATGGCCGAGTTGGTCTAAGGCGCCAGTTTCAGGTACTGGTCCGAAAGGGCGTGGGTTCAAATCCCACTCTTGACATTTTTTTTTGTAATCTTTTTAACTGTTTTTTGTGCCCATCCAACAGCTGCCTTAAGAGGCCAGCACATTTCGGAATCATAACTACAACAGTAAAAAAAATTAAAATCAAAAGGGTTAGATGGACTAGCTTTTTATATAGCTATAAGGTATGACGCGAAGCAACCAAAACCGACTGCGCCGCGACGGCACAGCAACAGCAGATGGATATGCTAGACAATATATACTCCCTCTGTTGAACCACAAAAACGTCTTATATTTCGGTATAGAGACAGTATGAGATTAGAAAAGCAGAACAGCTTAAACATTCGGTGGAAAAAGAAATCTTGAATCAGAAATGCATGCATCAGCACCGATCTCCAGCAGTTTACAGGAACGCCCAGTGCGTCGGATCAGATCGAGAAGACTAAAATATAAACACCCACAGTACCTTGCATCTGAATTCTGAACTCCCATCTTCTTCCAGATACATGCACCTATCTGCTACTCCGTTTTGATTTGGAAAAGGCTCCGAAGGACCGAGGCAATCAGATGACACATCATCTTTCTGTCCGTCAGACTTTGGAACTACTCAGGAATGCCGTAGTTACAACGGATTTCAACTCAGCGTTCGGATGGAAGTTCGGCCCCGAGCATCTTCAGCGCAAGCAGGATCAATCCACGTGTCCGTGTGGTGTTACACCGTCGGCGGCTCGTGGTGGTCATCACCGATCGATTCGACGCACATATGGTTGTCAACTCCAGAGAATCAATCCTACAGGTTTGTCAAAAAGAGGACTAAAAGGTCCACAACATTTCTTCAAATTCAGCTGAGCAGTGAAGGCGCTGTTGAAATTCTAGCACTACGCTTTCAGACAAATAAATAAATGCAAGACGGTATGACCAGATTATATTATATCTGATGGAAGAAGTTGCTGCTCGGAAACCATAACTGGAACCAGTATGGGCATGGCAATGAGAATGAATCCTGCAGGTTTCACAAAAGAGGAGTAAGACTACATCATTTGTAGACGGCTTGAAGTTCAGCCAAGCGGCGAACTCGCCCTTGAAATTTTAGCAGTCAAGGCGGCAAGGCACATATGACCACATCAGGTTATATCTCAAGAGGAAGAAACTGCTATTTGGAGAACCATAAGCATACTGGGCAATGGCAACGGGGATCAAGAGCTTGCCATGGTCACTAGTAGTAGTAGGCGCTCTGCTGATCGCCATGGTGAGCGCTGGCGACGAGGCCGCGCTGCTTGCTTTCAGAGAGCAGATCAGCGAGCGCGGCGCGCTGGCCTCGTGGAACAGCAGCGCCGGCTTCTGCAGCTGGGAGGGCGTGACGTGCAGCCACTGGACGCCGAAGCGGGCGGTGGCGCTGCGCTTGGACGGCAGGGCATTCTACGGAGCGCTCTCCGTAGCCCTCGGGAACCTCACGTTCCTGTGGACGCTCAACCTGAGCTTCAACTGGTTCCATGGGGAGATTCCAGCAAGCCTTGGCCGGCTCCGTCGACTGCGGAGACTCGACTTGAGCGACAACTCCTTCTCCGGCACGTTCCCTGTCTGCAAAACCTTGATCTCGGCCTTAAACAACTCGTGGACTCAACCCCGCCAGGGCTCGGCACCCTCCACAACATGCGGCAGTTCACTGTCGTCAGAAACAACCTCTCTGGTATGCTTTCCCAAATTCTCTCTACAACTTGTCATCTCTGGAATTACTTAATGCAGGGGTAAATATGCTGCACGGAAGCATTCTGAATGATATTGGAAGCAAGTTCCCCATGATGAAAACCCTTGCCTTGGGTGGAAATCACTTCACAGGAACCATCCCCTCCTCAATATCAAACATTTCTTCCCTTGTAGCACTTGGCCTCGTGCAGAATGGGTTTAGTGGGTATGTACCTCCCACATTGGGGAAGATGGGAGCTCTCCAATATCTGAACTTGGCTGACAATAAGCTTGAAGCGAACGACAACAAGGGGTGGGAATTCATCACTTCTTTGGCAAACTGCAGCCAGCTGCAGAAATTGATACTCAGCAACAATTCTTTTGGAGGACAACTACCAGGTTCAATTGTAAACCTCTCGACAAGTCTCCAACAGTTATACTTAGATGACACTAGGATCTCTGGGATTATACCCGCAGATATTGGCAATCTGGTTGGTCTCAACGTGGTGCTAATAGCAAATACTTCCATATCAGGAGTGGTTCCGGATAGCATTGGTAAGCTAGAGAACTTGATTGAGCTGGGCTTGTACAATAATACATTGTCTGGCCTCGTACCGTCATCTCTGGGAAATCTTTCACAATTGAATAGGTTTTATGCATGCAACAACTTGGAAGGACCAATTCCGGCAAGCATGGGGGAGTTGAAAAACCTCTTCGTACTTGACTTGTCAAAGAATCACAAACTTAACGGTTCGATTCCAAGAGATATTTTTAAACTATCCAGCCTCTCTTGGTACTTGGACTTGTCATACAATTCCTTTTCTGGACCCCTTCCTAATGATGTTGGTAGCTTGGCAAACCTTAACATACTAATTCTAGCAGGAAATCAGGAAGTTATGGAGCGGTTTATAAGTGTGTCTTGGACAATGAGGAAAGAACATTGGCTGTCAAGGTGTTTAATCTTGGTCAATCTAGGTACCAAGAGTTTTGAGACTGAATGTGAAGCCCTGAGAAGGATACGACACCGTTGTCTCGTTAAGATCATTACCTCTTGTTCAAGCATCAACCACCAAGGTCAAGAGTTCAAGGCATTGATTTTTGAGTTCATGCCCAATGGTAACTTGGCTGGTTGGCTTCATCCAAAATCTCAAGAGCCCACTACAAGCAACACACTCAGTCTTGCCCAGAGGCTTGATATTGGTGTCCATATTGTGGACGCAGTAGAATATCTACACAACTACTGTCAACCATCGGTAATCCATTGCGACCTTAAGCCAAGCAACATTCTTCTTTCTGACAACATGAGCGCCCGAGTTGGAGACTTTGGCATAAGGATCCTTCAAGAAAATACAAGCAGGGGAATGCAAAATTCATATAGCTCAATTGGAATAAGAGGCTCCATAGGCTATGTTGCTCCAGGTGACTGGAATTCTTGAATATTAGTATCTTTTACTTTTCACTCAAATATGGCATGCTAACCACACAACTTTGCATAACTGTAGAGTATGGAGAAGGCTCTGTGGTATCCACTCATGGTGATATTTACAGTCTTGGCATATTGCTGCTTGAGATGTTTACTGGAAGAAGCCCAATAGATGAAACATTTGGGGATTCACTGGATCTGCATAAATTTGTCGAGGATGCTCTTCCGGATAGAACCTTGGAGATAGCTGACCCAACAATCTGGCTGCATGGAGAACCAAAGGATGATATGACAAGTAGTAGAATCCAGGAGTGCTTGGTTTCTGTCTTCAGGCTTGGCGTATCCTGCTCAAAGACACAGCCCCGAGAGCGGATGTTGATAAGAAATGCAGCGGTAGAGATGCATGCTGTTACGGCCGTAGAGGCCCACCGGGCAATCTTAGCCCACAAGTTATCTTAGATTAATTCTTATGCAAGTTATCTTAGGCTAGTCGTTTTGAGGTTATAAATATTAGTTGTAAGATACCTTTTCGGATTAAGCAATAAAGATAGTTCTATCATATTGCCTGGCTCCAGAGGAGCCGGAACCCTAGCCGCGCCGAACCCTAGCCGCCGCCGCCCTTCTTCTCCCTCGCGACGGCGCCAACACACCGGAGCCGCCACCCTCGCCCCCAACCCTCGCTGTTCTGCCCGTATAACCTACGGAGTAGAGCCGGTAGGAACCCTAGTCCTACCAATTTGGTATCAGGTACCCGGGTTTCGACCATGTCTTCGCCGCCTCCAATTCCGCCGCCACCGCCACCACCGCCGCTGCCCGTCAACTCCACCACCGCCACCGCTTCATCGCCGGGCGTCACGGCCTCGCTCTCCGCGGGCACCACGGCGTCGCTCTCGGCGCCGATCTTCCCTGTACCCGGCACCGCGCCGGGCCACGGCCTGCCGCCACCCCCCGTCCAACACGCGCCGCCGTCGCCTCCCCCTGTGCCGCAACAGTTTACGCTAGAGGCCATGGCCGGCATGCTCAACGACTTGGTCGTCGCGGTCCAGGGCATCCGCCTCTACTTGGCTAGCCCGTACAGGCTGCCCCCGCAGCTCCATCCGGCCGCGACCGCGGGACAGCCGGCGCTGCCATGGTACTCCGTTCCCGCGGCCATCACCGGGGGTTACCCGGCGCTGCCCTCACCGGCGGCTCCGACGCCGCCTTGGCCACAGTGGCCGACGCCAGCGCTCGCGGCGCCACCCGCGCCGCCAGCAGCCGCCCAGGGCCCGCAGTGGCCGTCCCCGCGGCCATCGTCGGGGGCTACCCGGCGCTACCATCGCCGGCCGCTTCCACGCCGCCCTGGCCCTAGTGGTCGACGCCAGTGCTCGCGGCGCCACCCGCGCCGCCAGCAACCGCCCAGGGCCCGCAGTGGCCGGCCTGGGCCGCGCCACCCACCGCCTCGCCGTCCCTCCCGGCGGCCACAGTGCAGGTTCCGCCGCCGCCACCGCCCAGCCCTAGCCTGGTCCGGTTCGCGCCAGGCGGTCTTCCGATCCAGGAGGTCCGGTTCCCATCGTCACCATCTCCGCTTCCGGGCTGGCTCCACGGGACATCGCCTCCGCCGGTTTACACGGAGGCCCGGGAGCCGTCGGGTTCCCAGTTACAGCCCGGGGCGTCAGGGGCCACGGGGGCCTACGCCGGCCTTCCCACCATGGACCAAGCACCGTCATCAGCTCTCCGCACCGCCGAGGCAGTGGGCCATGGCGTGCCAAACCAGCAGCCGCCCCGGTTTGCCAAGCTCGACTTCGCCACTTATGACGGCTCAGACGACCCGCTTAACTGGCTCAACCAGTGTGACCAGTTCTTCCGCGGGCAGCGCACACCCGCGTCGGAGCGCACTTGGCTGGCTTCCTACCATCTCCGCGGGGCCGTCCAGACATGGTACTACGCCCTCGAGCAGGACGAGGGCGGCATGCCCCCGTGGGAGCGCTTCCGCGAGCTGTGCCTTCTTCGCTTCGGACCGCAATTACGCGGGAGCCGATTGGCCGAGTTGGGCCGCCTACCTTTCACCTCCACGGTGCAGGATTTCGCCGACCGCTTCCAGGCCCTGGCGTGTCACGCGCCAGGTGTGACGGCCCTGCAGCGGGCTGAGCTCTTCGTCGGCGGCCTTCCGGATCACATTAGCGCCGACGTGGAGCTTCGCGGACCCCAGGATCTCCAGTCGGCCATGTACTACGCCCGCGCGTTCGAGCGTCGCGCGGTGGCCATCCAGCAGGAATCACCGTCCCAGACCGTTGGGTCGCTACCAGGGCCGGATTCCGCGCAGGGTCGGCCTGCGCAGGCTTCTGCGGCACCCCTCGCCGCGACCGCGGGACGCCCGTTCGCCGGCTCACCTCAGCCGAGCTCCTCGAGCGTCGCCGTCAAGAATTGTGCTTCAACTGCGACGAGCCCTACACACCTGGCCATGCCTGCCCGCGACTCTTCTACCTGGAGGTTGCAGACTACATTCCGGAGGACGCCGTCGCCGCCGACCTGGCCGCCCCAGCTGTCGAGAAGGTGTTTGACGCTGGTTGATCGCCTCGAGGAGTTCCGCTAGCGCTTCCCCACCTTACAGCTCATGGACGAGCTGTTTGTGCAGGCGGGGAGAAGTGTTACGGCCGTAGAGGCCCACCGGGCAATCTTAGCCCACAAGTTATATTAGATTAATTCTTATGCAAGTTATCTTAGGCTAGTCGTTTTGAGGTTATAAATATTAGTTGTAAGATACCTTTTCAGATTAAGCAATAAAGATAGTTCTATCATATTGCCCGACTCTAGAGGAGCCGGAACCCTAGCCGCGCCGAACCCTAGCCGCCGCCGCCCTTCTTCTCCCTCGCGACGGCGCCAACATGCCGGAGCCGCCACCCTCGCCCCCAACCCTCGCTGTTATGCCCGTATAACCTACGGAGTAGAGCCGGTAGGAACCCTAGTCCTACCACATGCAATCAGAGATGCGTACCTCGGGTTTGCTGGTAAGCATATTGGGGAACATGGAGCAAAAGGGGAGCCTCGGCTCAAGACATTCAATCTGGAATGATATGATCCTGCAATAATAGGAGTTGCATATGTAATTTTAGTTAGCATTTGTTGTCGGAGCTATTTTATTTGCAACTGTATCAGATAAATGTAGAATGTAAAATCCTGGTGTTCTACAATAGCACTATAGCAATAGCAATTTTCAGCATATTACATGGATTCTTAAAATTTGCAAAGATTTGAGAAATCACATCCTCAATCCAGAAGGCTGGCAACATGAATTTATCGCTCCAAGCAAATCAGCAGTCAGACTGTTAACAAAGTACTATCCATGTATACCAAAAAAAAAGACATAGAGGGCATTACCCAGTAGTAACAGAAATTGACCTTAATATTTCACATATCCAGTAAGAAATGCATATATTTGAAAGCACGAGGAATTTGTCACAAAACAGAAATCAGACTAGAAATGCATTAATATCATTCAGTTTCAAAAAGCAGCAAAACATGTAATCCTTCTAACGCGCGTGAAACCAAGTTACCCAGCTACATACTAGCACATCCCACATCAATTCCCATCAAGTACTCGCAATATTCCAACATAATCATTCTCGAAAAGAAAATAACCAGAATCTAAGTAGCAACTGACACCGGACAGTGCTAGTACTACAAGAGAATGTGCACTTGGGGTCATCCTTGATTGATCTGGAGATGGCAGAGTAGAGGAGCAGGACTGCAGGAGGCATAGTTTAAGATTGACTTTCCTTATCTCATTCCTTGCAGCACACACAAAAAACATTGAGAGTAAGCATGTAATTGGCCTATTTTTGGAATAGCCAGCCAATCTCTATGCAAAAGGGAAACTGACATGGAAAAAACAACACCAAGAGACAGCAGAAAGAAAAAAACAATTGCCCACAGGAGTACAATCACTGAGAGTTGCAATAATTGTTATAGCATTGTCGAACCAAAATGTAGTTACCAAAACATGACAGGAAGTACAACCTAAGAGTGAGATTGTGCACCTGGAAGAAGCGACTGTATATTCTGGCAGCCCCAGATTGTGTAATTGCCAGGTTTGAGGCCCCTATCCACCATTTCATCATACAACTGGAATGCCTCTTTATATTACCTACCAGGAAATACCTTTCTATCATCATGACATTAAAAGCTATTTCATTTGGTACTAGATTTCTGTCAATCATCTTATTAAACAACCGAGAAGCTTCATTTGGCAGAAACCATTGATGAGGGCTGTTAACATATAAGGAGTCCATGCAACACCCTTCTCAGCCATCTAAGGTGGAGTTCCATGGCACTGGACAGACCCCCTTCTCTATAAAGACCAGCTATGAGTGGAGAATATGAAGCTACATTCAGTGTCACTCTTATCTTAGCCATCTCCCCCAGAAAGCCCGTCTGCCATGTCCAAATCCTCCTTGCAGCATCATTAATTAAGGAAATGTATGGACAAACTGTAACTCTGACTCCCTTCTCCCGCATCCTATCAAACATACTCCATCATCCACCTTTTGCAAAGTTGAATGTTGATACATACGACACCATGCTGACCTTATCTGAATCCATACAGCAGTACATACGACACCATGCTGACCTTGACCCCCAATCCTCGCCACGAGCCTCTCCGTGCCGTGAGATTCCCTGCCTCGCTGTAGCCCGATTCCCAGCCGTGTAAACATGCTCACCCAGGCGAACACCAGACTGCGGCATTTCATCGAACAGGACACGGGCAAGGGTGAGCTGACGAATCTTGACAAGGGGGAACGATATGCGGGAAGCCGCATATATTGGTTTGGGGTGTTGCGGCGTGCGGGGAAGATGGCGAGACGGACGGCGTGAGCATAGGAAGGAAAGCGCGGGGAGGGAGAGCCGGAGCGGGGAGACGGTGAGGGGAGGCAGGAGCAGGAGGAGCGAGGAGACGTGGGCGTCGGCGGACGAGGCCAGTGCAGGGCGCGGGCGAGACATCGTGGAGGAGGTCGGCGACGGGCTTGATCATGCCGGAATGGGTGCGGAGCGAGGGGCCATTGGGCCGGCGGTGAGACGGTGAGACGGTGAGAGTCGCCGGAGCACGTGCCGGACGCGGCGGGTGCGAGCTGTGCTATGATGAGCTGCGGCCGGTACGGCGCTGTGTAGAGTAGAGTGTGTTGCCGTTGGATCACGAATCAACGCCCCACAAAATGAACTATGAGGAAGTAGCAAATTGTGCCTCTCCAAACGTGTCCAGCGCCGCACAATTGTCATTTCCCTCACTTCATAACCACGAACCTCAAATTTGCTAGTAACTCTATTCATACAAGAGTCAATTACATCACTAGTGCTAGAACTTGGCATGAATGATTAGTTTAGTGCTACAAGTTGTAGTGTACATTAAAGTGGTGCAAAAACTTGGCTTTGCGGTGCAAATACGGTGCAAAACTTATTTTTATACATCCATGACACTGACTAGGCGTCTTAGCTTGGCATGAGGCCCGCTGTCAGACGATGGGGACAAGGCGTGTGGCCTGCTCTTTTTGCAAAAAAAAACTTCAGTTTTTTTCGCACAAAAATAACACTAGGTGGCCCAACTGTCAAAAATAGCACTGATAGGAAAATTGTACCCACTAGGTTTCGAACCTCAAACCCGCACGTCCTGCAAGCCTTACCAAATCAACCGATCAAGTTTCCTGTTCATTTGTGATCAGTACTAACAGTGTAAATTAATTCTTTTTGAACACAAATGAAAAAGGTGCACCTTAGTGGTTCGAACCAAGGACCTACATATTTTACAAATTGGCGATTAACCACCAGGCCTGACGACATTTAGTTCTCTATGATAATAAATATTTTCTATACCAGTTTGGCCTAACAACATAAATTAAAACTCTAAACTTTGAATGAAAAAAATCCAACAGTCAAACCAGCGACCTCCTATCCCGATAGTGCAAACCAACACCCGACAAAGATTGTTTCTTATACATAGGCTAATGGTTCTTTTATATTGAAGCCACGTTTCTATTCTTTAGAAAATATAATATTTTCCTTATAAATGTGCACATGATTTTTCATGGAGCATTATTATTTTTCCTAAAAGTACATAAGCATTTTCCAAAAGCATGAAAAATCTATATATTGCATTAATATTTTACTAAAAACGTTAATTTAAAATTATACAAATATTTATAAAAGTTCATAGAAATTTTAAAAAATTAATGTAGTTTTAGAAATGTTGAATATATTGAAAACAATAAATAACAGTAAGTTGTCCCAGGAACAAGAAATACTAATAAATATGAAGATCATACCTGAGGTCACCTGCGACATTTTTAATAAAATATTTAACCATTTAAAACTACATACATTAATGTTTTCTAAATTATATAAACATTTATTAAAATATGTAAATTCGTATAATTTTAATATTCACCTTTTTAATAAAACATGCATGCAGTATATAAACGTTTTCATGCTTTCAAAACTGTTTATAAACTTTTAGGAAACAAAATACTTATGATTTACGAAAAATCGTGTGCAATACCTATAAGTAAAAAATTATATTGTCTAAAGAATATATATATATATATATATATATATATATATATATATATATATATATATATATATATATATATAAGTGGTCTCAGTACAATAGCCTATTTAGCAAACAAATTTTGGTGGCCCTGGTAGTTAATCGTGTATGCCTGAAATCTTCAGGTCGCTGGCACGGAATGTCTCATTGGCCGGTGGTTAGGTGCGCTCACATCGCATGTTACCTGGTTTTTTTTTCAGGTGTTTGTTTTTTGAGGGTATTGTTACCTGCTGGTTATAGGTTCGAAACCCTGTGTGTGCTATTTTTTTCCTCAATGCGTTTTGTGCAGGTGGTCCTCCCGGCGTTTTTTTTGTGCAAAAAAAAAACTTTTTCAAAAAGAGCAAGCCGCACGGCCTGTCCTCATTATCCCGTCATTGACAACGGGCCCCAAGCTTTGTTGGCATGCCTCATCAGCGTCGTGGACGTATACAAACGAGTTTTGCACTGTATTTGCACTGCGAAGTCAAGTTTTTGCATCACTTTAATGTACACTACAACTTGTAGCACTAAAGTGACCATTCATGCCAAGTTCTAGCACCAGTGATGTAATTGACTCTTCATACAAACACATGCAAACTACGTTGATCACACGATATAGCATAAAACTTAGCACCTCCGACGTCGGACATCCACATAATACAAAAGGATCTGAACAGTTTAAATTTTAGCTAATTATAAACAAAAAAAACTTAGATATAAATGGACACGGGCGCCCGTAGTTCACCACTCCCTCGTCGGTTGCGTCCCCTTGGGGGTCTGGACGGTTGTCCGTGCCGTACGCATCCTTGTGGGTGGTTGGTCGTCGTCCATCGTACCGCTGTCGCCGTCGGAGCTGGAGGACGAGACGGACTAAGGAAGCCCGCAACGCGGCGGGTGGCGTGGTTCTGTCACCACCACCTCCTTCAACCATGCCACCTTCACCGACTCCTCGAGCACGCGACGGAGAGCCGTCGCGTTCTTGCGACGGAGGCGGCGGGCATCTATGTCCATCGAGGGTGTAGGGCCAGCGGATTGCGAGGCGGAGCGTCACGTCATCCTCAGTGGGCGGCAGCGGCTCCCGTGCTGATCTGGATGAACGGTAGCTGTGCTGCGCGCCGCCTTCATCACCTGGCGGTAGGCATGGCCCACCATCTCCGGCTGCCACTGTCGCGCGGGCGGGCTGGGGGTGCGGGCACTAGCACCCAACGGCTCCCAACAGGGGCCGGTACTGGCGGTGCCGGGCACCCCTGCTCGATCTCGCGCTGCCGCCTCGCTGTCAATGGCAGGGAGCGGGCATGGTGGTGTCGGGCTGCTGCGAAGAAAGAATTGCCGACCCACGAGCTCAGGGACGCCGTCGAGGAGGAGCTCCCATTCTGGTCCATCCGTGAGTGCCGGAGTGCTAGCCTATATTGTGCTTAGAAATGAGGATCCGGTTGTGGATGTTCTAAGCTAGTCTTACCTTAAGCCAACTTCACCGCGCGACCCCATTCTGTTCGGGCCCCGTCCGTTTGGGGTAAAATGGACAAACCGGGCGGCCTAGCGCACGGGAGCAAATAGACTTTTGTCTGTTTTGTGTCCGCTTCCGACCCATCCACGGCCCAAGTTTGCGCTGCTTTTGGGGTGAAACGGACACCATGCGGACGCACCGGCTGTCTGCACGTGTCCTCCCCTGGCCCGCCCGTCGGTGGCACAGGACAGGCTTTTTTCTATCCGCCCCCTCACTCCCTCTGGCCGCATCCCACTTCACTCTTCTCCACTCTTCCCCACTCTTCCCCTCGCCGCCGCCGCCGCTGCCATTGCAGCCGTGCAACTCGGACGCGCGCTCGCCCAGCCCCTTCCCCTCGTCGCCGCCAAGCTACCCAACCACGGCCACCTGGTTTGCGCACTCGCCGGCCGGATTTGGGGCGGAACTGGTCGGTCTTGAGCTCGCCCGGCTGTGGGAGGCCGGGCCGCGGCATGGACTGGCCGGGTACCTCGCCGGAAGGCCCTGGCAGGGCCGCAAGGCCACATGCAGGTAGTGGCTCGTCCTCTAGCCGCTCGGATCTACACCGTCGGTGGTCCACCGACAGATACACGAATGGAGGCCGGCCGGGCTCGGTGCTTGCCCAAAAGCTCGTCGGCGCACCGTTGCCCCTCATCAAGTGCGGCCACTGCCCAAGGATGGTCGTGCGCCACGTGTCTACAACACCGGAGCATCCCGTATGGGTGTTCATCAAGTGCTTAAATGATGGGGTATGTGCTCTTTTTAGCTTCGGTTTGTGCTCTCGGGTTAGACTAGTTGTGCTAACTTTAAGTTTTATTGTGTAGAATGGATGCAAGTTTTGGTATTGGGAAGAAGAGTACATCGATATATTGACAGAGCGAAATTTAGTACATGTTCGTGCACTTTTAGCTAGCCTAGAGGCTGTAGATGAGCCAAGTGCACTTGTTGCTAGATTAGAGGCTAGGCACGATACTACGTGTGAGGAAGCAACATCGACTTCTGGCTTGAAGAAGAAAGGAGGGTGCAACGTCGAGCCTCCTCCACAGATCAATAATGAGTGCATCGAGAAGGCCCTAACCCAA
The DNA here is from genome assembly GCF_002162155.2 of Triticum dicoccoides. Taxonomy (NCBI): domain Eukaryota; kingdom Viridiplantae; phylum Streptophyta; class Magnoliopsida; order Poales; family Poaceae; genus Triticum; species Triticum dicoccoides. The sequence continues at coordinate 54,071,341 of NC_041385.1, forward strand.
CTCAAGGGAGCAGTTATGGAAGTTGAGTATCTTCTCAAATGTATTCTTGTGGTTCTTGTTTTCTTTGGCCTTGCTTTACTAGTCAAAATGTGATGATGTATTGTCATGTACCAAAAATGAATGATAAAAAAAGTTTAAGGACTTGCAAAGAAATGTGCACACGAACAAGATGCGGTCGGGATGCGTCCGCGCGCTGGACGCACGGCCACCGCATCCCGGAAACTGTCTGGACACGACCCCATTGCCCTACCCAAACGGACAGAATCCGGACAAAACGAACGTCCGTTTGGGGTCGCGCGGTGGAGTTGACCTTAAGACTAGATATGACAAAACAAAAAGGATGTATAATGAATTGTCTCTTACATTTAGCACACAGGTATTGGATGCGGAATCGCAGATTCTTTTTCGAATTCTATAACCCATTCATTTGGCAGAGGAGTGTTGATGATGGCACATGGGCCCTGCGGTCAACTTAACAGTTAACCAAATGGAGTTGTGCCACATCAGCCCTGACATGTGAGTCCCGCCTGCCATAAATATGTTTAAATCGTCTAAATCAGCCGTTAACTAAAAACGACAGTTTTTAGCAATTTTTTACTCCCTCCATTTCACAATGTAGTACCTATATATTTTTGTCAAAGTCAAACTTTACCAACTTTGACCAAGTATATAGAGAAATCTGTCTACATCTACAATAACAAACATGTACATTGTGAAAATATAACTCACGATGTATCCTATGATGTGCATTTGGTATTCTAGATGTACCTACTTTTCTTTATAAACGTGGTCAAAGTTTGTAATGTTTGACTTTTGTAAAAATCTATAGGCACTACATTATGGAACGGAGGGAGTATGACAGAAGTGGTAGGTTTTAGACACAAAGTTAAATGTGGTAGATTTCTGAGACCGGGTGCATGTAAAGTGGTAGTTTTGGGGGGTAAATACTCGAATTTCTTTGAATTCTACTAAGGTTATCCAAATTCATATGTAATTGTAACATAGTGATATAGTATATGATCATCATGAGATCTTGCGCAAGTGCATGTTGGGAGCGTTCTACTGCTTGATCAGAGAGTACTCATGCATGTTTTTACAAACACGAAGAAGCCAAATAATTACTTCATCCATGTACTACTATACAGCAGGAGAATCTATCACTGGGCTAGCTAGGCCGGATTCTAGTCTAGTGACAAACTAGCATTAGTTTCTTCGTGTCTTGCTATTGCCGCCGTTTAAGCTCCTTATGAGCTGCAGGTGCTCGTCGCCGGAGACGTGGAGGTGCAGGCGGAGGTCGGACAGCAGCTCCTCCTTGGCCCAGCTCAGCGGTCCCGTGGCGCGGAACGCCTTCATCACGCTCACGTACGCCTCCAGCTCCAGACCATGGACGCGGCCGTGGTCATCATGTACCTCTGCCGCTTGCCGATTTCCTTTCATCGTCGTCACCGCCTCTTCCTCGTCCTCATCCGCCGGGCGGTGCTGCATTGTCACGCTGGCACGGCCGTCGTCGGAATCTTGCCCCTCTTCCTCGCGGCTCGACGGCGGCGGCGGGATCGACGCTTCTCGATTTTCTTGGCAATGCTCGCCGGCGGCCGGAACTTCAGGAACGCCTCCGTTGCTGTTGCTTCCGCTGCTGCTGCTGCTGCTGCTGCTGCTGTCTCCGTCGCTGCCATCCGCCGATGACGACGATCGATCGGACGTGCTACTACTACTAGAACCGTCGTCGGTGTCGCTGCTGTCTCTTGCTGTTCCTCCGAGCACATCACACGCCTCTTCATGATAGTAGGATTGATCATTGCTCGTCTCTTGCCGCCGTTTCTTCATCAGATAACAATTGCTTGGGTATCCTGCATCCTTGGGGAACAACTTGCTGCTACTATGCAACCTCTTGCCATCCCGTGCTTCCTTGGGGAACAACTTGCTGCTACTATGAAAGTGGAACCTCTTGGCATCCGGGGCCACGTCGCCGTCCACCGTCACCGAGCAGCTGCTCCTCTTCATCGTCGTCTGGCCCGCGAGCTTGACGGCATGGGGCGCGGCGAACTTGCCGCCTCCGAGGTTGTTGCCATTGTTGGCCTTGCCATTGATGTTCTTGCCGGGGATGGGGCGCGACGGCACGACGCTCTCGACGGGGATCTTGTTACCCTTGTGGAGCACCACCCAGCCCTTCTCCCCGTACACCTGCCGGGGCCGGAGCGCGCCGCGGTCCGCCGTAAAGACCTGGGCCGAGCCGACGATCTTGACCTCGAACCGGCCGTCGTGGTCGGCGGCCACGACCTCGGCCCACTTCCACAGGCTGCCGTCCAGCACCTCGACGTTGTCGCCGGCGACGAGGTCCGCGGGGAGCTTGACGGCGGGGTCAGGGAGCGGGCGGACGAACTTCCTTAGGATGCGGCCAGAGTCCGGGCCGCCGTCGAACCAGCGCATGACGTAGGAGTGGCCGTTGCCCCAGACCACCTCGCCGGCGCGCCAGGCGCCCATGGCCATGGGAGGCGCCGCCGCTTCCGTGGGGACCCACGCCTCCAGGCTCATGCCCAGCGTGATCCTCATGGCCGGCTAATCTCGTTCCCTCGATGATCCCCTCTCTCTAGCGTGTTATCTTTGGACGCCTGCCGCAGCGAACTCGATCGCGACGCTATATATATACAACTGGGCGAGAGGGAGAGAGACGCCGAGTCTAGTCGGATTCGATGAGACGCCGAGTTCTTGGGTGACTCGGAACCGCGTCTACTCCAACAAAAGCTAGCTCACCGTACGGATCGAGTACGACACTGACACGGCCGCCGGCAACGACATGTGACTGGGCTGGGACTTGACGGCGGACGGTTTGCCGGACGACGTTGGCGATCAACGGCACGAGCAGGGAGCACCTTGTCGTGGTCTAAGCTAGGCTTATATCACAGAAGAATAAAACTCTTTGGGCAACTTGAACGCAAACCCTCAAACCGTTCGCAAGCGTTCAGATCAAACGGTTTAGACTTCGAATGTAATTTGCCATCCAAGGCCCCATTGATCCTGAACTGGTCTGATTGCTCCTTTTTTCCGCAAACCATGGTTGCCACGCATTCAAGTCCGTCAGGGCCGCTAAAGAGCGGACGTGACTGTACGGCATTGATGCCGGTCAAAGCAACGCAACCAAACGAGTAGGTGGTGCCGTTTCAATGCCCACACGGTGGTGGAGAAGCCTACTCTGGCCACCGTGCTGTATTGAAGCCGGCTTCATGTCCCTTCGCCTGGCCTCGTTAATTTAAGCCGGGATCCGGTGCCATTCACACCACACCTTCACTATAGACAGTCTATGTTTTTTTAAGTTCAAGTCAAACTGACGAAATATCGTCTGTTTATGTAAATTATGTTTGAACTTTTATGAATTTTGTGTGTTTGATGAAATTTGTTTATTCAAATTTGTTTCGAAATTGATGCAGGTACGATTAAATGAACGGCTCTTATATCACCGCCCGTGGATGTACAATGTCGATTTTAGAAGTAGTAGCATTGGAGATACCCTTAACACAATATCTCTCGTCACACATATGAGGATATCTTAGCACAACTCCAACGGCCGATTCCGCCACAGCCAAATGAGTGGGTTACAGAATTCGAAAGTGAACCCACAATTCCACGCCCAATATCTGGGCGCCAAACGAGCTTAAAAAATACTTCCTCCGTCCCATAAACGCTCTTATACTAGTGTAAAAAACGCTCTTATATTATGATCTTATATTATGAGTAGGAGAGGTAATTCATTGTACATCTTTTTTTTATCATGTCTGGGCTTAAGGTAAGACTACCTTAGAGCATCTATAGTGGAATCTTCCATTTCCGCCCCAAACGCCCGGCATGTCCGGTCACTGTCCGGACGAAAATTAGCCACCGAACCGGGCTCCTCAAACCTAGCCCAAATGCCCGGGTTGTCCGGCAACTTTCATATCAAGTTCGTATGTGGGACGGATATGGGGAGGCCCGGATGCGCCCATACACCGCGGGCACGTCGGTTCATCCAAGTATGGTCCACGCCACCCCACCACCATCCCTACAAAAAGCATATCCAAAGCTACTCCACTCCACTCACTTCTCTCGCCCTCTTCAATCTCCTCCGTCCCCTCATAATCCATTCTGTGGTCCCCTCCGGCCCCTCCACCATGGCCGGCTCTGACTCCAACGAGTTCGACTGGGTGGGGCTCGTCATTGGTAACCCGTACAGCTCGTCCGAGCCGGACAAGGAGGAGCTCATGCTCCGCATTGCACTCTGGCGCTTGTCAGTGTCAAAACCGACGGATCTCGGGTAGGGGGTCCCGAACTATGCGTCTAAGGTTGATGGTAACAGGAGGCTAGGGACATGATGTTTACCCAGGTTCGGGCCCTCTCTATGGAGGTAATATGCTACTTCCTGCTTGATTGATCTTGATGAATACGAGTATTACAAGAGTTGATCTACCACGAGATCGTGATGGCTAAAACCCTAGAAGTCTAGCCTATATGATTATGATTGCCTCTACGGACTAAGCCCTCCGGTTTATATAGACACTGGAGGGGACTAGGGTTGTACAAAGTCGGTTACAGAGAAAGGAATCTACATATCCGAACGTCAAGCTTGCTATCTACGGGAGTCCTGGATTAGGGGGTCCTCGGACAGCCGGACTATGTACTTATGCCGGACTGTTGGACTATGAAGATACGAGATTGAAGACTTCGTCCCGTGTCCGGGTGGGACTCTCCTTTGCATGGAAGGCAAGCTTGGCAATTCGGATATGTAGATTTCCTTCTCTGTAACCGACTCTGTGTAACCCTAGCCCTCTCCGGTGTCTATATAAACCGGAGGGTTTAGTCCGTAGGACAAGGACGATCATAATCATAGGCTAGCTTCTAGGGTTTAGCCTCTACGATCTCGTGGTAGATCAACTCTTGTAATACTCATATCATCAAGATCAATCAAGCAGGAAGTAGGGTATTACCTCCATAGAGAGGGCCCGAACCTGGGCTCTATGGAGGTAATACCCTACTTCCTGCTTGATTGATCTTGATGATATGAGTATTACAAGAGTTGATCTACCACAAGATAGTAGAGGCTAAACCCTAGAAGGTAGCCTATGATTCTATTTGTTGTTGTTCTATGGACTAAACCCTCCGGTTTATATAGACACCGGAGGGGGCTAGGGTTACACAGAGTCAGTTACAGAGAAGGAAATCTACATATCCGAATTGCCAAGCTTGCCTTCCACGCAAAGGAGAGTCCCACCCGGACACGGGACGAAGTCTTCAATCTTGTATCTTCATAGTCCAACAGTCCGGCATAAGCATATAGTCCGGCTGTCCGAGGACCCCCTAATCCAGGACTCCCTCAGTAGCCCCTGAACCAGGCTTCAATGACGATGAGTCCGGCGTGCAGATTGCCTTCGGCATTGCAAGGCGGGTTCCTTCTTCGAATATTCCAAGGTAGATTTTGAACACGTGAATCGTGTCTGACCCTGCAAAACAAATTCCACGTACCACCGTAGAGAACACAATATTCCACGAGTCCAATCTGCTGACAACTTTTACCTAGCATGATATCACGCCGCGGCCCGGTTATTATCAAAACCGTTTTCCCAACCTGGCACTAGACGTCTTGTGAGGCGGTTTTATTGGCACGTCTTGTTGAAGCAGAGATCGTGTTCCCCTTATCACGGGATTCTCATCAATACGGGCGTGGGTAACCCAACCGCTCCATTAGTACGAATCCTTGGTTTAGGCAAGTTCCAAACGGCCGCGCGGAGGACGCTTGATATTCTTCCTCTATATAATGAGGTCAAGACCTGTCCTTTTCTTTCCACGCCTGATCCTTCCCTTCCCCTACCTCGAGTTCCAACACCCAAGGTTCAGTCTAAGCGCTCCGGACCTTCAACCATGTCCGGATCCAACCTTCAAGGCCGGTGGATGGCCTCTTCCGTCACAGAGGAGGACAACAAGAAGCTTAGGGAGGCTAGGTACCTGACCGCCAAAATCTTTCACAGGCTACCTGCTCAAGGGCAGGTTATCCCCACTCCCGAACCCAACGAGAGTGTCGTATTCATCTCCCACTTCCTCCGAGGGCTAGGCTTTAGTCTTGATCCCTTTGTTACAGGGCTCATGTTTTATTACGAGCTAGATTTTCATGATCTAGCTCTAGATTCCTTCCTTCACATCTCGTCGTTTATCGTCATGTGTGAGGCCTTCCTCCGCATTACCCCATACTTCGGCTTATGGCTCAAGACCTTCAATGTGAAGCCGAAGATGATCAACAGGAGACACGCAGAGTGTGGAGGCGCTATAATAAGCAAAGGTGCCGACGCCTTATAGCCAAAGGGTTCCTTCCCGGAGGTGTCTGACCTATGGCAACGGGAGTGGTTTTACATCACAGCACCCCGAGGTACAAAGTGGGCAGCCGCCCCGGCCTTCCGCTCTGCCCCTCCGCCACAACTTGCATCATGGGTCAACAAGGGGCTGGACTGGGGACCGGTTAATGACGTGTTGACATTGCAAAGCCGCATCCGAGATCTCCTCAAGAGGGATATCGGTCTCGTCAAAGTAATTCAAGTAATGTTAGTTCGTCGGGTCCTGCCATGCCAACGTCGATCTCTTCGTATGTGGGAGTTCAACCCGGAAGGACCATGAACCATTCAACACTTCTTCGGCGTGACACTCGAAGGGACGTATCGATTATTCTTCAGATCACGAATAAAGTGTCCGGACACAACAGAGGATGCAGGTCTCAACTACAACTGTCCAGATACCCAAGTAAATAACTCTGCGACCTAACATGCTGTCATTATATTTGTCACAACATTATTCTGAAAAATCACCCTTGCCCAGGACTGGATAAGAAAGGCGGAGAGGATCAGGTGTTCGGCCCCTCTTCCCGAAGGCTCGCCGGATCCTGTACTAACCAGGATGCTGGCTTGCGCACCTTATCAAGTGCCATCAGGGGAGGACGAGGGGAGGAATAGGGAAGCCAAAAGCGGGCTTCATGCTGGAGGTACATTACGCATCCTAACCGGGGGAATTAGTGCTCCCGTGTTGGAGGATGATCGGGGAGGAGAATCTAGAATCCCCTCTCCCCACGGGAAGAAAAGGACCGCCCCTGAGTACTTGGAAGCGGAGGTTTCCAAACGAGGGAAGAAACCTTCACTAGGGGGCCCTGCCCCGGAGGGCATCCTTACCGCACAACGCCCCACAAGGGAGCCAGCCGTCATGCGAGCCGTAATTGAACAAAGGCACTTTAGTAAGCATGCCCTGCTCTTTTCCTGAGAATAACAACCGAGACATATGTTTTGCAGTCCGGCTCATGGCCCTTCTCAACAATGTTCGTCCTCGGGGATCTTCTTCCGAAGATGACGGAGAGTGAAACGCCTCCTCCTGCTTCCCCGCCTCATGAGGCGGACGACCATGAGGTGTCGTCCCAGAGGATCTCTCCTGATCCGCAAAGGCCAGAAGGTAACTCTTCGGCCGCCCGAAGTCCGGAGTTCTCGACTCCTAAGGAGACCAACAGAAAAAGCCCAGGATTGTCCGGTGTACAATCGGACACATTGATTGGTCTTCTGGAGCAAGCGGCTATCCTATAGGCACATCGTACCTTAATGGGTACGGTGGTTGAGAGGATTTCATCCACAAAAAGCGGGTTCGATGAAGCTTTTACGAGCCTGCTAAGAGGCTTTGAGGTCGCAAAGTGATATATATATATATATTTGACTGTACCACACACACAAGGTGCACTTTGTATAGATAGTAGCCCCTGAGACTCTGGTTGTCGTCCAGACGAGGCGAGCAGAGGATCATAGTATCAGGTAATGATAGCGCTGCTTTTGTGCGCAGGCGGTTGCAGATCCGGCGGCTGACCGGACTGCTGAATTTGCCGAATTGAGGTGGCAACTTGACGTGGCGGATGCAGAGATCACACTTGTGAACAAGCGGCTTGACGAGGCACAGGGTATGTATATTCGGGTGGTCAGCAAATATTAATAAGAGCATGATGCTAGTATTTATAGTATGCTTTGACTGCAGATGGAGCGGCCGCCATGGAGACCCTTCGGGCAGAACTTGCCCAGGCCAAGGAGCAAGCCAGGAGGAGTGATGCAGCCCCCCTGAAGGCGGTCGAAGAATTAAAAGCCGAACATGCTGCTCATTGCGAGAGTGAGGATAAAATAGCCAACATGGATCTTGAGCTGCAGAATGCTGCCAGCCGATATGAGCTTCTCGGAAAGGAAAACCAAACGAAGACGGCTGACCTAAAGAAGGCCTTGCAAGCGGCAAAAGAAACTCGCTCTGAAATCAGAGCGGCGCTGATGCATATAAGGCCAAACTCGCGACGTCGAACACTCCTGAAGGTATTCGGACTTTACAACATATACTGGGCTGAGCACCGCCCTCGATAATGATCCCTGAATTTCCGGGTACGTGCATAAATTCGGCGTGACGAAAGAGCGACTGTGGTAAGGGCATAAATCCCAAAAACACATTGGATGCTGCCCTTGTAACGTCCATTTTAGATAGGCAAATAATAGGCTTGCCAATAACTCCGGTATCCCTCTTCGTCGTTTTAAGTACCAGGAGAGTGTGAGCCAACAAGAAACGATAAAAAAGAATTACACAGGGTCTTAATCTAAAAAGAAACCTTGGAACGGGGCCCTGCTGCACGTCTACGCCTTTGTCTTCATTGTGCCGTATCCTAGAAGGGTATAGCACGATAGTCATCTGTAAAAAGAAAGAAAAACTCAGGTGAAAGAATCTTGTGTGACCGTGCATAATGTCGGTTAAACTTAATGAACCGTGAAAATTCAATTTCTTGAGTGTAAATAGGATCCAGCCGGACTATGTATTCTTTTTGTGCGGGCAGCCCCCAGCACCACATATGGGGGCATAGCCGTTAATCAAGCTCAGGTTTATTTGGGCTGCTACAAATAGTGGTGTGCTGGACACGTCTAGCCATATCCGTGGTCTCGACGATCGATTAGTTACTTGGATTGGAGAGGCCGTTCAATGGTTCGGCTGCTGGAGCCGTCACATATTCTTCCGCACGCAGGGAACACTCTATATTTCCGCTAATTGTGATGACGCCACGTGGGCCGGGCATCTTAAGTTTAAGATAAGCGTAATGTGGAACTGCATTGAAACGAGCGAAGGCCGTTCTCCCGAGTAGTGCATGGTAGCCGCTTCAGAATGGAGCGATATCGAAGATTAGTTGTTTGCTTCGGAAGTTGTCGGGAGAACCGAATACAACCTATAATGTTGGAGAGCCCGTGCAGCGGGCTTCTACGCCTGGTATTACTCCTTTAAAGGTAGTATTGCTTTAGCTGATTCTTGATAGGTCTATCCCCATCTTGCGGACAGTGTCTTGATATATCAGATTAAGGCTACTGCCGCCATCCATGAGGACTCGGGTGAGATGGTATCCGTCAATTATTGGGTTGAGCACCAAGGCAGCCGAACCTCCATGTCGGATACTAGTCGGATGATCCCTGGGATCGAAAGTGATCGGGCAGGCCGACCATGGGTTGAATTTGGGGGCGACGGGTTCTACAGTGTATACGTCTTGGAGTGCGCATTTGCGCTTCCTCTTTGGTATGTGGGTTGCGTAAATCATGTTCATTGTTTTAACCTCTGGTGAATTTTTTTTCTGTCCCCCAGTGTTCGGCTGGCGAGATTCGTCCTTTTCTTCACTTGGCGGCTCCGTCCCCTTGTGTTCAGCGTTTAGCTTGCCGGCCTGCTTGAAGACCCAACATTCTCTGTTGGTGCGATTCGCAGGTTTCTCGGGGGTGCCATGAATCTGACATGATCTGTCTAGAATTTTGTTTAGGCTGGACGGTCCATCTCTGCTGCCTTTAAATGGCTTTTTCCATTGACCGGGTCGAGAGCCCCTGAATCCGGCGTTTACCGCCGTGTTGTCCGGGTTGTCTTCATTATTTCGACGCTTGTTTTTATTGCGTCGTGGCTTCCCATTGTTGTCCCTGATTTCAGATGTGCCTGGGTCGCTGGTGCCACTGCGGGCCAACCAACTGTCCTCGCCCGCGCAAAAGCGGGTCATAAGGGTTGTTAGGGCTGCCATTGTCCTCGGCTTTTCCTGGCCGAGGTTTCTAGCGAGCCATTCGTCCCGAACACTGTGTTTGAAAGCCGGTAAGGCTTCGGCATCTCGGCAGTCGATGATTTGGTTCTTCTTGGTGAGAAATCTGTTCCAAAGTTTACGGGCTGACTCTCCGGGTTGTTGAATAATGTGACTCAAATCGTCTGCATCCGGAGGTCGGACATATGTCCCTTGAAAATTAGCCCTGAAAGCGTCCTCGAGTTCCTCCCAACTTTCAATTGAATTTTAGGGGAGCTTTTCAACCGGTGCCGAGCTGGTCCTTTCAACTTGAGGGGCAGGTATTTGATGGCGTGGAGATCATCTCCGCGAGCCATATGGATGTGAAGAATAAAGTCCTCAATCCAGACTGCAGGGTCTGTCGTTCTGTCGTATGCCTCGATGTTTACGGGTTTAAATCCCTCTGGAAATTCATGATCCAGCACCTCATCGGTGAAGCACAGGGGGTGTGCGGCGCCCCTGTATTTGGATGTGTCATGGAGTGGGTCCGACGGCTATAGTGTTCGGTGTTGATTCTGAGCTGGTAGTTGATCAGTATAGACAGTTTGGTGGCTATGATCTTGCATAGGAACACGTTTCCTAGATCCATAGATGCACCTAGTCATACCAGCTCTTTTGTCCAGGTGTTCATGTAGATCGTGTGCTAACTTATGTGTGGCATCATTAGCCGCTCTGTCTCGGCCACGGGGTGGTCGGTTCGGAAGATCGGCCATATTGTTTTTCGGCGGGATGGGCTTTATAGCTTCGTCGTTGAACTCGGGCAGCAGCTTGCGCTTTGGGTAGCTCTTTGTGTGGCGATCACCACCGTATTTTTTGTCAGTGTCGAGCACTTTGTTCCATCTGTGGTTGAGCATATCCTGCGCGGCCTTAAGCCTTTGCTTCTGCTTCTTCAAGCTCCTCGCGGTGGCGATAAGCCTTTTGTGGAGGTTCTCTTGTTCCAAGTGCTTTTCCGGGATGATGCGTGCATCGTCATCCGGACTGTTCTCCTCTCCGGAGACAGGTTTATAAGTTTTGTCTTCGGCATCGCTGTGATCAGACAGCGGCCCAGGACTGTGTTCGCCGTCCCCTGGCTCATCATGCTCCATCGCTGGGTCTACGGGGTCGCCGTTATCTTTAGCGTCGTCCGGGGTATTATTCTTTCTTGTGCCGGTATCGCTATTCTTGCTATGGCGGGCTTTAGAGCGGCGCCGCTGACGTCGGCGCTTTGTTTGCTTCTCAAGGGGATTATCTTTTGTTGCATCATCGCCATTTCTTTCTTTGGGTGTGTCCACCATAAATATATATCATATGATGAGGTGGCTTTCCAGCGCCCTGGGGGTGGTGGTTCCCGTTTTTCTCCGGCATCGTCGTCCATGCCGTTAATGTCTTCGGAGTCGAAATCAAGTGTGTCGGTTAAGTCATCGACAGTGGCTATTAAGCGGGTGGTGGGTGGGTAACGAATTCCTTCGTCGTCCGCTTCCCAATCGAGTTGGACATAGTTCGACCAAGAGTCTCCCGACATGGAGAGAGATTTTAATGAGTTAAGCATGTCGCGAGTGCTGAAAGATATCCGCGGAGCTAAACTCCATGATCGGTGCCCAGTCAGATCCGATGGGCACGGATGCGTGCGGTTCGGAGCCTATGGCCGGAGACGAGTCCGAGGGTCCGATGACACAGACCTCCTTGGAAGTGAAATCTGTGTTCGGCATTATCGTCGCAGAGTGTGCAGCCTCCGTGGCGGAGTCCATCCCCCCGTCCTTGGACGGCACGATCTGCTCTGGATTTAAAGTCGGGACAACTGTAGGTGTGATCTCCTGAACAACGTCCGATGGCAGATCTAAGTCATGCTCATCGCGACTGTAGGGCGCACCTGTCATGGGCTCGAATCCGTCGAAGATCAAGTCTCCGCGGATGTCGGCAATGTAGTTCAGGCTTCCAAACCTGACCTGATGGCCAGGGGCATAGCTATCGATTTGCTCCAGATGGCCAAGCGAGTTGGCCCGCAGCGCGAAGCCGCCGAATACAAAGATCTGTCCGGGGAGGAAAACCTCACCCTGGACCGCATCATTATAGATGATCGAAGGGGCCATCAAGCCTTATGGTGACGACACAGTGAAACCCTCAATGAAAGCACCAATGTCGGTGTCAAAACCGGCGGATCTCGGGTAGGAGGTCCCGAACTGTGCGTCTAAGGCTAATGGTAACAGGAGGCAGTGGACACAATGTTTACCCAGGTTTGGGCCCTCTCTATGGAGGTAATACCCTACTTCCTCCTTGATTGATCTTGATGATATGAGTATTACAAGAGTTGATCTACCAGGAGATCGTAGAGGCTAAACCCTAGAAGCTAGCCTATGATTCTGATTATTGTTGTCCTACGGACTAAACCCTCCGGTTTATATAGACACGAAGGGGGCTATGGTTACACAGAGTCGGTTACAGAGAAGAAAATCTACATATCCGAATTGCCAAGCTTGCCTTCTACGCAAAGGAGAGTCCCACCCGGACACGGGACGGAGTATTCAATCTTGTATCTTCATAGTCCAACAGTCCGGCATAAGCATATAGTCCGGTTGTCTGAGGACCCCCTAATCCAGGACTCCCTCAGCTGTCCAGCGCCCTATAAGCGGTGGTTTTTGTGCCTGCTCCTCTCTGGTATCGTCGTGCATACCGTCAATGTCTTCGGAGCCGTAATCGAGCATTACGGTTAAGTCTTCGACAGTGGCTATGAAGTGGGTGGTGGGTGGGAAGCGGAATTCTCCATCATTAGCTTCCAATCCGAACCGGATATAGTTCGGCTGAGAGTCCCTTGATAAGGAAAGGGCTTTTAATGAGTTTAGCACATCGCCTAAAGGTGAGTGCAGGAAGATGTCCGCGGAACTGAATTCAACGATCGAGGCCTGGTCAGGTTCGTTGGGCGCGGATGCACGCGGTTCGGAACCTGTGGCCGGAGACGAACCCGAGGTTCCGGTGAAACAGGCCCCGCTCGAGGTTGGATCTGTGTGCGGTTCTAGCGCCGCTGAGTCTGTGGCTTCCGCGGAGGGGTTGAGCTTCCCGTCCTCGGACGACACAATCTGCTCCAGATCCAGGGCCAGAGCAGTTATAGGCGCTATCTCCTGGGCACGGTCCGATGACAGATTTAGGTCATGTTCATCATGGCGGGAGGGAGCAGCTGCCATGGGCTCGAATCCGTTGAAGATCAAGTCTCCGTGGATATCAGCAACGTAATTAAAGCTTCCAAACCTGACCTGATGGCCAGGGGCGTAGCTGTCGATCTGCTCTAGATGGCCAGGCGAGTGGGCCCGCAGTGCGAAGCCGCCGAATACGAAGATCTGTCCAGGAGGAAAACCTCCCCCTGGACTGCATTGTTGTAAATGATTGACGGAGCCATCAAACCTTTTGGTGATGACGCAGCGGAACTCTCAATGAAAGCACCAATGTCGGTGTCAAAACCGGCGGGTCTCGGGTAGGGGGTCCCGAACTGTGCGTCTAAGGTTGATGGTAACAGGAGGCGGGGGACACGATGTTTATCCAGGTTCGGGCCCTCTCTATGGAGGTAATACCCTACTTCCTGCTTGATTGATCTGGATGAATACGAGTATTACAAGAGTTGATCTACCACGAGATCGTGATGGCTAAAACCCTAGAAGTCTATCCTATATGATTATGATTGCCTCTACGGACTAAGCCCTCCGTTTTATATAGACACCGGAGGGGACTAGGGTTGTACAAAGTCGGTTACAGAGAAAGGAATCTACATATCCGAACGCCAAGCTTGCCATCCACGCAAAGGAGAGTCCCATCCGGACACAGGTGAGAGTCTTCGGTCTTGTATCTTCACAGCCCATTAGTCCGACCCATGTCAATAGGCCGGACGCCATTGGACCCCTTAATCCAGGACTCCCTCATCGCTTGCTGATGGACCAGGGCGGGAGCTCCTCCTCGACGGCGCCCACAAGCTCGTGGGTCGACAATTCTTCCTCTGCGGCGGCCCGACGCCGCCCTGCCCACTCTCTACCATTGACGACGAGGCGGCAACACGAACTACGGCGCCCGACACCGCCAGCAACGGGCCCTGCTAGGAGCCGCTAGGTGCTGGTGCCCGCACTCCCTAGCACGGGGCGAAGTAGCAGCAACGAAAGACAGTGGGACACCCCTACCGCCATGCAATGGAGGCGGCAGCACAGGACGGAGCGCGACATGACTGCGGGTCATCCAGATCCTCGCCGTAGCCGCCGTCACCCACCAAGGACGACGATGTAACGCTCAATCTTGTAATCCGTCAGTCCTACACCTCGGCGGAGACAGATGCCCGCCGCCGCCGCCGCCGCCTCAAGAACGCGGTGGCTCTCCGTCACGCACTTGAGGAGTCGGCGAAGGTGGCACAGCCGAAGGAGGTGGCGGCGGAGAGAGCCGCCCGGCTCGCAGTAGAGGAGAACAACACCGCCCGACGCTTCGCGGGCTTCCTTAGCTCGTCCTCGTCCTCCGGCTCTGCCAATGACAACGGCAGTATGACAAGCCACCCACCACGGATGCGGGCGCCGCGGACAACCACCAAGACCGCAAGGGGAAGTGACCGGCGAGGGAGTGGTGAACTCTAGCCGCCCCTGTCCGTTTATATATACAGTAGGTTTTTTAACATTTATAATTAGCTAAAATTTAAACTGTTTCGGCCCGATTGTATGAACTATGTGGATGACCGACGTCGGAAGTGCTAAGTTTTATGCTATATCGTATAATCGAAGTAATTTGCATGGGTTTCTGTCTTTGTGATTGTCAAGTGAGGAAAATGGCAGCTGTCCATGCGTCGTCAGCGAGCGCGCCCGGACACACCTCACAGTTCATTTTGTGGGGCGTTGATTCGTGATCCAACGTATAGCTGGCCAATGGGCCGGTTTTTTCGGGCCGGCCCGTGAGCACGCCGGCACGGCCCGGCTTGGGCCAGGCACGGCACGGGCTAAACGGGCCGTGCCAGGCACGCGGCACATCCTGGGCCGTGCCTGGGCTTGGAGGCTGGGCACGCGGGCCGGCATGGCACGGCCCGATTACGTTTTTTTTATACATATATATATGGCCCAACACGTAAAAATAGGCTAAAAAACACTCAGTGCGTCAAATAACAGGCTAAAATTATGCAGCCCATCGTGCTAAACGGGCCAACGTGCCGGCCCGTTTACTAACTGGGCCGTGCCTGGGCTGCAGGCTGCAGCACGCGGGCCGGCACGGCACGGCCAGTATAATAATCGTGCCTTGGCGGGCCGGGCCGTGCCAGGCACGATTTGGATGGGCCGTGCCGTGCCGGGCCGGGCCGGCCCGTTTGGCCAGCTATAATCCAACGGCAACACACTCTACGCTCTACACAGCTCGGTACCGGCCGCAGCTCATCCTAGTACAGCTCGCACCCGCCGCGTCCGTAACGTGCTCCGGCGACTCTCACCGCCGGTCCGATGGCCCCTCGCCCCGCACCCATTCCGGCATGGTCAAGCTCCTCTCCGACCTCCGCCACGACGTCCCACCCGCGCCCTGCACCGGCCTCGCCCGCCGCCGCCCACGTCTCCTCCCGCTCCTCCCGCTCCTGCCTCCCCACACCGTCTCCCCGCACTGGCTCTCCCTCCCCGCGCTTTCCTTCCTATTCCCACGCCGTCCGTCTCTCCATCTTCCCCGCAGGCCGCATCGCTCCGAACTAGTATGCGGCTTCCCACATATGACATATCGTTCCCCCTTGCCCAGTTTCGTCAGCTCACCCTTGCCCGTGTCCTGTTCGATGAAATGCCGCAGTCTGGTGTTCGCCTGGATGAGTATGCTTACACGGCTGGGATTCGGGTTTACTGCGAG
This sequence comes from Triticum dicoccoides, assembly GCF_002162155.2. NCBI lineage: Eukaryota > Viridiplantae > Streptophyta > Magnoliopsida > Poales > Poaceae > Triticum > Triticum dicoccoides. Next base: position 54,087,248 of record NC_041385.1, read on the forward strand.
GCAGGGAATCTCACGGCGCCGAGATGCTCGCGGTGAGGATTGGTGGTCAAGGTCAGCGTTGTGGCGTATGTACTGCTGTATGGATTGGGCAAGAATCAACGCATTCAGGAGGCAGCGGAGCCGCGGAGGTAAAGAATAACATGGCGGTGACTGGTGAAGAGTTGCAGCTGATGAAATGACTTACCCGGAGCTGCTGTATGGGTTTTGTTGGACGGAGGAGCTGTAAATGACATTGAGAATGACATGCCCAGGCTTGCTTTCGTGCCATCATCAGAGGTCAATTGCTCATTTATGCTTGATGGGCTATGAAAGAGGAGGGAGGTTGAGGAGGTTTTCAGGTTAGCTTCTTAGTTGAGCGAGTTCGGTATGGCAATGAACATATTTGTGTACAATGCATTGCCTGATAACCTGTGCAAGAATGGTATGTTCGGTAAGGCAGATAGGCTTTTAAAGGAGATGTTAGACAGGGGTGTGGTACCAAATGAGGTGACTTATCTATACTGATACATTCACTATGCAAAAGGGGCATGGTGGAGGATGCGCTTCATATGTTTTATAGGTTGCGGGAGAAGGGAGTCAGACTGACAGTTTATCTGTACATTTTCTTAATTAATGATTGCTACAAAACAGGAGGATTTGGACATGGCAGACGGACTTTCTGGGGGAGATGGCTAAGGTAGGAGTGACACCAAGTGTAGCTTCATATTCTTCACTCATAGCTGGTCTCGGTAGAGAAGGGGGTATGTCCAGTGCCATGAAACTCCGCCGGGAGACGGCTGAGAAGGGTGTTTGATGGACTACTTATACTGCATGGGTTCTGCAGAGAAGGAAGATTGAGCGAAACATACAATGTTTGGAATGAGTGGCAATGTGGGAGTCAAGCTTGATCTTGTCAGCTTTATCATTATTGTGTATGCAGCTTTGAAACATCATGATACAGAAAAATCATGCATGTTATTGAGGGATATGAAATGAAAAAGTGCGACGCCAGACAATGTTTTCCATACATGCATAATTGACATGCACTCAAAAGAAGGAATTATGGTTCATGCATTAAACTGTTCAGATAAGATGATTCTGGTAAATAATTCTGCAATTCAGGGCATTTGAGCAGCGCAGAGCTCCTTTGTAAATAAATGTTAGCCAGCCACTTCCTTCCTAACAATTATACTTATAATTGATATTTTGATTAATTTACAACTGAAGGGAACCTGATAAAGCTAAAGATCTCTATTTTGCCATGCGTCAACGCTCTCTTTTGCTAACATGGTGGCAGTTAAAGCATTGATCAAGTGTTCTGTAAGGTTGGGCGGATTCAGTAAACAATTGGCCTTGCAGGAGCCGGATCAATCTTAAACTAGCCCTCCTGTAGTCCTGCTCCTCGACTCTGCTTAGACTATGGTTATATTGGAGTATTAATGTGAGTACTTGATGAGAATTGATGCTGGATGTGGTAGTATTTAGTTGGGTAATTTGGGTTCACCCGTGTTAGAAGGATTACATGCTACTGCTTTTGGAAACTCAATGATACTGATGCATTTCTAGTCTGTGATTTCTGTTTTGTGACAAATTTCTTGCGTTTTCAAATATTTGCATTTGTCACTGGGTATGTGCAATATTAGGGTCAATTACTTGCTGCCACTGTGTACTGATGCATATGTTTTTTTCTACACATGGACAATACTTTCTTAACAGTCTGACTGCTGATTTGCTTTGAGCAATAAATTCATGTTGCCAGCATTTTAGATTGAGGATGTGATTTCAAAAATTGTTGAAATTTTTGAGAAGCCATGTAATATGCTGAAAATTACTATTGCCATAGTGCTATTGTAGAACACCAGGATTTGACATTTTACATTTATCTGATGCAGTTGCAAATAAAATAGCTCCGATAATAAATGCTAACTGAAGCGACATATGCAACTTCTATTATTGCAGGATCATATCATTCTAGCTCGAATGTCTTGAGCCGAGGCCCCCCTTTTGCTCCATGTTCCCCAATATGCTTACCAGCAAATAGGAGATATGCATCTCTGATTGCATGCATCTCTGCTGCTGCATTTCTTATCAACGTCCGCTCTCGAGGCTGTGTCTTTGAGCAGGATATGCCAAGCCTGAAGACAGAAAGCAAGCACTCCTGGATTCTACTACTGGTAATATCATCCTTTGGTTCTCCATGCAGCCAGATTGTTGGGTCAGCTATCTCCAAGGTTCTGTCAGGAAGAGCATCCTCGACAAATTTATGCAGATCCAGTGAATCCCCAAATGTTTCATCTATTGGGCTTCTTCCACTAAACATCTCAAGCAGCAATATGCCAAGACTATAAATATCACCATGAGTGGATACCACAGAGCCTTCTCCATACTCTACAGTTATGCAAAGTTTTGTGGTTAGCATGCCATATTTGAGTGAAAAGTAAAAGATACTAATATTCAAGAATTCCAGTCACCTGGAGCAACATAGCCTATGGAGCCTCTTATTCCAATTGAGCTATATGAATTTTGCATCCCCCCGCTTGTATTTTCTTGAAGGATCCTTGATATGCCAAAGTCTCCAACTCGGGCGCTCATGTTGTCAGAAAGAAGAATGTTGCTTGGCTTAAGGTCACAATGGATTACCGATGGTTGACAGTAGTTGTGCAGATATTCTACTGCGTCCACAATATCGACACCAATATCAAGCCTCTGGGCAAGGCTGAGTGTGTTGCTTGTAGCGGGCTCTTGGGATTTTGGATGAAGCCAACCAGCCAAGTTACCATTGGGCATGAACTCGAAAATCAATGCCTTGAACTCTTGACCTTGGTGGTTGATGCTTGAACAAGAGGTAATGATCTTAACGAGACAACGGTGTCGTATCCTTCTCATGGCTTCACATTCAGTCTCAAAACTCTTGGAATACCTAGATTGACCAAGATTAAACACCTTGACAGCCAATGTTCTTTCCTCATTGTCCAAGACACACTTATAAACCGCTCCATAACTTCCTCTCCCAAGCAAGTTGACTTCTGAAAATTCATTAGTTCCTCTCAATAATACTTGATAGGGAATTCTCTGGTAATGGTCATCAATAGTTAAATTTTGTGATAATGTCTTGTGGCTTTGTTTGAGCCTCTTGCAAAGTATCCAAACAAGAAGAATAAGTGAAAGTGACAACAAGATTGCGCCGGCTGTTGCTAGAGAAATTACAAGAGACTTTTGCATCTTTTCTTTGTTCTTGCTTAAGGGGCTTGTGGAGCATGGAGCCAAGTGAAGTTGAGGTGTACCTCCACACAAATTGACATTCCCATCAACTGCTAAGTAAGTGATGTTTCGGAAAACACCTTCATTTGGCACCTCGCCTTGCAAATTATTGAAGGATACATCCAATTTAAATAATAATGTCAAATTCTGTAGAGCTACTGGTATTGACCCTGACAAGTTATTGTGTGCTAGGTACAGTTCCTGCAGGTTTCCAATGCTAGCAAGGGCATCAGGAATATCACCAGATAACTTGTTCATGGTCAGGTTCAGTATACTGAGCCCCTTTATATTCTTCAGTGACTGAGGTATGCTTCCCTCAAAGGAATTATTGTCTAATGATAGCCATTGCAACACTACGCAGTTCTGAATACTGTCGGGTATCTTGCCAGATAACTGGTTTCCTGCTAGAATTAGTATGTTAAGGTTTGCCAAGCTACCAACATCATTAGGAAGGGGTCCAGAAAAGGAATTGTATGACAAGTCCAAGTACCAAGATAGGCTGGATAATTTAAAAATCTCTCTGGGAATTGAACCGTTAAGTTGGTGATTCTTTGACAAGTCAAGTACGAAGAGGTTTTTCAACTCCCCCATGCTTGCCGGAATTGGCCCCTCCAAGTTGTTGTTGTATGCATAAAACCTATTCAATTGTGAAAGATTTCCCAGAGATGCCGGTATGAGGCCAGACAACGTATTATTGTACAAGCCCAGCTCAATCAAGTTCTCTAGCTTACCAATGCTATCCGGAATCACTCCTGATATGGAAGTATTTGCTATTAGCACCACATTGAGACCAACCAGATTGCCAATATCTGCGGGTATACTCCCAGAGATCCTAGTGTCATCTAAGTATAACTGTTGGAGAGTTGTCGAGAGGTTTACAATTGAACCTGGTAGTTGTCCTCCAAAGGAATTGTTGCTGAGTATCAATTTCTGCAGTTGGCTGCAGTTTTCCAAAGAAGTGATGAATTCCCACCCCTTGTTGTCGTTCGCTTCAAGCTTATTGTCAGCCAAGTTCAGATATTGGAGTGCTCCCATCTTCCCCAATGTGGGAGGCACATGCCCACTAAACCCATTCTGCACGAGGCCAAGTGCTACGAGGGAAGAAATGTTTGATATCGAGGAGGGGATGGTTCCTGTGAAGTGATTTCCACCCAAGGCAAGGGTTTTCATCATGGGGAACTTGCTTCCGATATCATCCGGAATGCTGCCGTACAGCATATTTACCCCTACATTAAGTACTTCCAGAGATGACAAGTTGTACAGAGAATCTGGAAGCATACCAGAGAGGTTGTTTCTGACGACAGTGAACTGCCGCATGTTGTGGAGGGTGCCGAGCCCTGGCGGGATTGAGCCCACGAGTTGGTTAAGGCCGAGATCAAGGTTTTGCAGATAGGACAGATTGGCCAGCGATGCCGGGATGGGCCCTGTGAAGCTGTTGTTTCTCAGCGAGACTACTTCCAGGGACGCGAGCTTGTCGCCGAGCTCGGTTGGGATGCGCCCGCCAAGCTTGTTGTTGCGCAGTCTCATCTCGGTCATGCTGACGCATGAGCTCAGGTTCACAGGGAACGTGCCGGAGAAGGAGTTGTCGCTCAAGTCGAGCCTCCGCAAGCGACGGAGCCGGCCAAGGCTTGCTGGAATCTCCCCATGGAACCAGTTGAAGCTCAGGTTGAGCGTCCGCAGGAACGTGAGGTTCCCAAGGGCTGGGGAGAGCGCTCCGACGAGCGCCCTGCCGTCCAAGCGCAGCGCCACAGCCCGCTTCGGCGTCCAGCGGCCGCACGTCACACCCTCCCAGCTGCAGAAGCCGGCGCTGCTGTTCCAGGAGGCCAGCGCGCTGCCGTCGCTGATCTGCTCTCTGAAAGCAAGCAGCGCGGCCTCGTCGCCGGCGCTCACCACGGCGATCGTCAGAGCAAGTACTACTGACCACGGGAAGCTCATGATCCCCATTGCCATGCCCATACTGGTTCGGTGGTTCCAACTATGGGTCTCCAAATAGCAGTTTCTCCCTCTTCAGATATAACCTGATCTGGTCATACGTGCCTGTGCCTTTGCCTCCTTGCATTTATTTATTCGTCTGAAAGCATAGTGCTACAATTTCAACAGCTCCTTCACCGCTCGGCTGACTTTCAGGAAATGATGTAGACCTTCAGTCCTCTTTTTGACAAACCTGCATGATTGCTTCTCGGGAGTTGACAACCATCTGTGCGTCGAATCGATCAGCGATGACCACGACGAGCCGACGACAGCCTAACGGTGTCACACAGGGATTGAGCTGAAGATGCTCGGGGCCGAAGTCGAAAACCGTTGTAACTAGGGTATTCCTGAGCAATTCGAGAGTCCGACGGACAGGAAGATGATGTGTCCTTGGACTGTCTCGTTCCTTCAGAGCTTTTTCTAAATCAAAACGCAGTAGTAGATAGGTGCATGTATCTGGAACACTGAAGATGGGGTTCATAATTCAGATGCTTTACTTCGGTTTTATTTATATCTATTACTCCCTCCGTTCGGAATTACTTGTCACACAAAATGGATGTATCTACAACTAAAATACATCTAGATACATTCATTTCTTGGACGAGTAATTCCGAACGGAGGGAATATATATCTATCTCTGGCTGGCTTCCGTGCGTTGATGCTGCCTGCACGTATCTGGCGTGTTGAGAACAGGGAGAGATATGGTGTGGACAGGGTCGGTGACGCCATGATCCGTTTTAATATTCGGTCACACATGGTGTGCTACTTGCCTTGCCTTGCTGATATAATATCTCTGCAGTGCAATCCAGCTTCTTTTGTTGACCCTGTGAGGCTCAATTCAAACTCCTGCTGCTACCAAGGTACTGTCGGTGTTTATATTTTTAGTGTTGTCAATCTGATCCGATCCACTAGGCGTTCCTGGAAACTGTCGGAGACCGGTGCTGATGCATTCCTAATTCATGATTTCTTTTTACTGAAGATTTAAGCTGTTCTGCTTTCCTAATCTCATACTCCGTTCGTAAACTAATATAAGGACATTTAGATCACTATTTTAGTTATCTAACGCTTTTATATTCATTTAAAAAGGGAGTACTGTATTGTCTACCATATCCATCTGCTGTTGCTGTGCCTCCGCGGCGCAGTCTGAATTCTCCGTCTACCGGTCATATCTGAAGCGTGTGTACAGTTTCAGAACAGAAATCAGTTATAGGTACAAGAATGGATATAGGAATAAGCAACTCCATTGCACTCTAATTTGTTCAGAATGGACATGAAAACTTTTTGGTTGGTTTGCGTCATACCTTATAACTAAGCTACTCCATTTAACCCGTTTAAAAAAAATACTAACTACCGTTGTACTCCCTCCATTCCTAAATATAAGTCTTTTTAGAGATTCCAATATGAACTACGTACAGTGCAAATGAGTAAATCTATACTATAAACTACGTCTATATACATCCGTATGTAGTAGTTATGATTCTGAAATGTGCTGACCTCTTCAGATAGCTAGCTGTTGGATGTATTTGAGCTAGAGGCTAGAGGGATGGGCTATATGTGCAAAGAAGCAAAAACAGATTAAAAAAAAGAAAAAGTATGTCAAGAGTGGGATTTGAACCCACGCCCTTTCGGACCAGTACCTGAAACTGGCGAATTAGACCAACTCGGCCATCTTGACGTTTTGTTCACTTTGACGAAATTACGATTTATATAGGCTGACTAGTTCCCAAACTCACGAATGTCACAATCGTTTTCATTTATTTTCATTTATTTGGTCCGGTAAAGTTGCACGGAGAATGCAAAACTGTGTGCGTAATTCAGCAATTCCTTAGTATCCTTCTGGAGTGGCCTCCTCTATAATCTGAAGGTGTCTCGTATGCTTCTCAAGCTTGACATCGTCGGGGCTTTTGACTCCGAGGTCTCTTGGCCCTTCCTCCTCAGGCAACTCGGCTTTGGCTCTTGTGAGCGGGAGTGGAATTTTGACTTCCTGTCTTCGACGTCCATGTGTGTACTTCAATAGCGTGTTGGGTCTACTGATTGGTCACAAGTAGCAACAAAGGGGCTTGTTAAGGCGACCCCTTATCACTGATGATATTTACGCTTGTCATGAACATCCTCAACTCCATGACCCAACGTGTGGTGCAACATGGGGTCCTCCACCGCGTCACTATGCATCATGCGACATCTGTGGTGTGCCGTGTGCTGATGATATAGTGATCCTCTGTCACTCAGACAAACGCAACATCCTCGCCATTAGAGAGCTCCTTTGAGTCTTTGGCATTGCTTCCAGACTGCACACCAACTACTCCGGATCCAAATGTTTGCTCCAAATGTTTGCTGGACCAGTTGAACATCATTGGAAACGAGATGGCGTGTCCCATCGCGAATTTCCCTATCCCCTCCCTCGGTCTCCCACTAGTAGGTTCCAGATGCCCATCTGTCCCGGTTCTGGAACCGGGACTAAAGGGTCGGTACTAAAACCCATGACCTTTAGTCCCGGTTCACTCGCGAACCGGGATAGATGGGGCTCCACGTGGCCGCTGCGGCTTGCCCAGGCAGGAGGGACTTTAGTCCCGGATGGTAACACCAACCAGGACCAAAAAGCATCCACGCATCAGCAGTTCAAAGGCTGGGGTTTTCATTTTTTTAAAAGGGGGGTTGGGGTTTTTTGAGGGTTAATTTAATTAGGGGTTTCATATATTGTGTTAGCTAGCTAGTAGAGAGAAGTGACCTCTCTTATCTTCGTGCTTGGTCGACGCTACGTACTATACGTATAAAGGACTCGACACGCTAGCTAGTAAGAAATGAAGGAAACTATTAAGTACAGAAGATCGTCATGAACGTATACAAAGAGAAGTGATCGACCTCTCCTTCTCCGAGAGATTGGTCAAACAACAATTTTTCGTATATCTATCCGACGCTACTAGCTACATATATACAATATAAGATCTATTACAATCCTTAAAGTCTGAAGTCAAGTGCCACATGGTATTCTTCGGCTTTCTTGATGACATGGTCAAGAAAGAATCCCGTCAATTCCTCTTGAATTGCTTTTATGCGATCATGTGGTAGGAGCTCATCCCGCAGCTGCCAGATCTAAATCGAAGAAGAGGGTCAATACATGTGTATGAATGGAACTCAACACAAATGATGGTAATTAATAAAATACAATTGTGGATATTTTTGCTTATGCACTTGATATTGTTTTTTGTAGCCCCGCTTATTCTTGGCCGTCTCGTTGTAGATGAACTCGCAAACGTAGTATCCACAAAAATCATTTCCTTGTTCCTGCCACAAGCACTTTACGAGAAATAGAGGTCAATCAAACTGATAAGCATGCTAAATGGTATTGATGAAACTAGCTACAATCAGTGGGAGATGCGCGGAACTAGGTAGTAGTACTTACTTTCGGTTGTTTAAATGTCAGCTCGGTCGGCAGTCCCGGAGAAATTGCGGTGAACTTTTTCCAAACTCTACCAGACAAAGAAAATAATTACTTGATATCACGAAATGAACAAAGTTGCCGATATGGTGCGATAATGATCGATTGAACTTACTTCTAGAGCATTCCAGTCATGTCTGCATAGTCCTCGAGATCTTTTCTTCTCGAGTCTAAGACGATTACTTCTCCCTTCTCAAGCTTAATCACTAGGAGAATAAAGTGGAAGCGGCGCACGCATGCACAACTCATTAGTTACATGACTATAACCTCGAGTAATAAGGAAAACCGAATATGCACAAAATAGTAACACTCACTTGAAGTTGTAAGGAAAGAGTATTTTATCTTTGTTTTGATTTTTGAGCAACGATTTGAGCAAGTTGTCCTCGCCTCTTCGGCTTTGTGTTTGACCGTGCATTCATGTATGACATTTGGGTTAATGAACCCAATGTCATAGATTTGTGCTTTTCTGCATTTGACGATCTTTAATCTGCATAATATAATGAGGATAATTATATATACATGCAATGAAAGAGCTGAGCTATATAGAGAGAGGCTTAATTACAGAAAGTAGTACTTACAGACAGTAGCAAGCCACCAGTGATTTTTCGAGGGCCTGTTGATTGTAGAACTAGAAAAACTCATCAAAATCAACAGTTAACAGTTCTTGGCCAATGAAGTTGTGGTCCTCTTTAATCAGCATCGACAAAGCATCCTTCCCAGACTTGCTACAGGTTTTCATGTACCAGTCATGGAATCTTTGCATCATCGTTGTTAGAGAAAGAGTATCTTTGACGAGAGGCTTCCGGTAATGCTATTTGAATTCGTCCACCTCCATTGTTTCAAATTCTACATCGTCGGGCATGTAATCACCAATAGTGAAACCGGGTAGTAGCGGCTGATTTGCAGTGATATCGCTAGACACCTTGAGTGGGGAGAATGATTGGTTCTCCTGTTCTCTGAGCTGAGGATTTTTCTTCCCACTTCTTCGTTCTTTTAACCTTTTGTCAGTTGAAGTACTTCCCGACTGGCGCGCTTCTTGCAATGTCTTTTTAAGACAGCAGAGATGGTTGTTATCCGGCGAACGCGGTGGTGGTCGCCTCAGGGCATTGAGAGTGTGCTTCGCTTTCACCGGATCTATCTTCTCCTCTAGAGGTGGATGTTTCATAGCTCTTTTCATTTCAAAGAAGTCCTTCACTTGGGCTTGAAGGATGTGGTCGTTTTCCTCCACGGTCTCTCGTATGTAACTTCTCTACAGACTTGAGAGATGGACCGAATCTGTATTGCCTCCCGCCTCTGACTGTACTGCTAGATGCCGGAGCGGCGACAACTCTCTTCCATGATGCTGACGAGTAGTAGAAGGAGGCGGAGTGGTTCGACGCGCCGGAGCAGCCGGAGCGGTGGCGTCTATGTTCCGCCGTTGCCGATGAGGCGAAGGAGGAGGCGGGCTGCTCGGATGCGCCGGAGCAGGCGGAGAAGGAGGCGGAGTGCCGTCCTCACGCGCCGGAGCAGGAGGCGGAGTGCCCTGATCACTCGCCGAAGGAGGAGGAGGAGCCGGAGTGCCCAGCTGACTTGCCGGAGGAGGAGGAGGAGGAGGCGAAGGCCTGAAGTTTAGAAGCTTGATGTGCTCCTTCCGCCATAGACATGGAGTCTTCAGAGCAAGATCTAGCCGAGTCTCCCATTCACCTATAGGGTGGTCAAGCTGGAGCTCCTCAAATCTCTCTGTTATTTCATCCACCATCACAACAGCATAGCCTTATGGAATCGGAAGGCAGTGAAAAGTTGCATCGGGTTTAGGAGAGAACACAGAGCCGACAGTCGCCTTGACTTTGAGGTTTTGCCATTGCATCATAAGCTGGCACTGGTGTGACTCTGTGATAGCATCCACGGGGTAGCTAGGAGCCGTGAAGTCAGGCTGTTGAACGAGCTCGATGGAAGCCACGCTGCTTCTCCGCTGAGATGGCGGGGTAGCTTCTGGGGTAGCTTGGGCAGGATCTCGCTAGTTCTCAACAGCTTGTCGTTCCTCTAGCTTTCGTACCCTTGCATTCAGCTTCTGCAGTTCACTCAGCTCCACTTTCCTCCTCCTCTCTTGGGTTTTGTAACCGCCTGCGTTGGAAAACCCAACCTTCCATGCAACGGAGCCTAGCGTGCCTCGTGTTCGTCCAGGGTGCTCAGGATTCCCGGGGGCCTGTGTGAGCTCGTCGTTCTCTCTGTCGGGACAAACGTCCCTTGCTGCGCTGCGGCGATATACTTCTGAAGCTTCTTGACGGGTATTTCAAGTTGCTCGTTCGTCCAAATGCACTTCCCTGTTTCAGGGTCCAAGGTTCCCTCAACCCTGAAGAACCAAGTCCTTGAACGGACTGGCCAGTTCAATGTCTTTGGTTCGACCCCTTTAGCAATCAGGTCACTCTCAGCCTTGTCTCACAACGGCCGGGCTTTGAGGTAGCCACCTGACCCCTTGCGATGGTGATGCTCCTTCTTTGCAGCATTTATCTTGTTTGTCGCTGACATCTTCTTACTCTTTTCTCTGATGTCTTGTGGGCCACAAATGCAGCCCAGTGATCTCTTATCTTCTCAAATCGGCCGATGAATTATGGAGTCGTGTTTTTGTCGACATACGTTGATTTCAACTCATTCTTCCACCTCCTGAATAGACCTGCCATCTTCTTGAGAGCACGAGCCTTGACCAATGGCTCTATAACTGGCTTATCCAGATCCTCCTCTGCCGGTAGGGTGAAATTTTCCTTTAGCGCGGTCCAAAGATCATCTTTCTTTCTATCTCCGACATAAGAAACTTGAGGGTCTTCGTACTTAGGCTTATACCATTGGTGGATGCTGATCGGGATCATTTCCCTAACAAGAACCCCGCATTGAGCAGAAAATGATTCCTTGGTCCAGAGGGATTCAATCGGTTGGCCATCACTCGCGATTGCTGTGACCAAGAACCTTTCATCCTGGCGCAACCTTTTCTTCAGGCCTCGTCTCGTTACCGAAGTTTGGCTTGATCCGGAGGGCTATAAAAGAAGAAAGAAGACTTAATATATGTACATACCAAAACAATTAATGCATCAATTAGCTAGTCATCACAGTATATATATACCTCGCTGGACTTTGCAACAACTGATCCTGACTCCGTTCGGTCACCGGAGCCGTCATCACGGTCGCTGGAGCCATCATGATCATGACTTTCCTCCTCCATTGTTTGATCACTGTAGCATGCTTCCTCTCCTTCCAGACCATCGATTTTGTTGAGAAATAACGACAAGACATCACGTCCATCGCGGATTATGTCCCCTAATATCTCTTCTTGTTCGGAGTCTCTTTGCTGATCCATAGTTTCTGCAAATCTTACAACATGGCAATTAATATACAAACATGAGAGATGAATATGTTAATAGTGGCAAACATAGACCTAACTAGCTAATCACAACACTTCTAGGGTTTGGGGTGGCCTCGACAACGCTCTTTTAACTTGGTAAATTTGGGTGGCCCGGAACGCCTCTCTCATGAATGTTCGATGTCCGGACCGCCTCTCTCATGAATGTCAAACAAGGGATTTAACAAGATGGAACCATTCTGGATGTGCAGAAAATGGTCCCTATTTTCCTGATCTCATCTACCCTTCTATATGTCATGTTGTCTAGTGTCAAAGGATTCAATACTTTGACACAAGAGAACATGCACATATAGAATGGTAGATGAGGTAAGAAAAAGTAGGGATCAACTTAATTATGAACATCCATAATGGGGGCATTCTTGATAAATCTCTTATAAATCTCGAGAGAGTTTGTCGGGTAGGGGCGGGAGGGGGTACGAGATCGATAACATTTTTTTCCTATGGTTTGGGTGTCCTCAAGAGTTGGTCGAGCGAGAGGGGGTTGATCAGCGCCCCCCTCGGCGATCCTTGACCCCTCATCCACTCGGCGACCTTCGACCCTCATCCCCTCGGTGACCCTCGACCCTCATCCCCTCGACGACCCTCGACCCTCATCCCCTTGACGACCCTTGACCCTCTACCCTCTACCCTAGTTCCGATCCTCGACCGCTCGGATTCTCTTAACCTTTAAGGGATTTAACAAGATGGCGCCATTCTGGATGTGCAGAAAATGGTCCCTATTTTTCCTGATCTCATCTACCCTTCTATATGTCATATTGTCGGATTCAAGAAAACCATTGCTTCATCATTTGCCGGAAGTAACAGGCGCATAATGGTACAAAGCTCTCCATAATTGTTTTGGAACGGAGTCCCGGATAGGATAATTAGCTTTTTGGTACAAAGTTCAGCAAGAGTCTTCTGAATATCGCTATTTGGAAGGCCTTTGCTGAAATTCGTATGAAAAAGCGAATTATTCTATCAGGAACTCCGTTACAAAACAACTTTGAAGAGCTTCCTAGCATCATATGTCTGTTACTTCCAGCAAATGATGTAGCCATGAATTTCTTCAATACTTTGACAGACAACGTGACATAATGGGGGCATTCTTGTTAAACGGAGACCCTCGACCCCTAGACGACCCTTGACCCCTCGGCGATCCTCGACTCTCGACCTCTCGACCCTCGACCCTCGAGGACCCTCGACCCCTCGACGACCCTCGATGACCCTCGACCCTCGACCCTCGATACCCTCAACCCCTCGACCCTCGACGAGCCTC
>NC_041385.1:54100573-54111355 GCF_002162155.2 Triticum dicoccoides
CGACCCCTTGACCCTCGACCCCTCGACGACCCTCGATCCCTCGGCGACCCTCGACCCTCTACCCTAGTTTCCGACACCCTAGTTCCCGACACCCTCGTTCCTGATAAAAAATAAGAAGAGGAGGAAGAAGAAAAAATAGAGGAGAAGAATAAGAAGAAGAAAAACGAAGAAAAAAATGAAGAAAAAAAAGAGAAGAAGAAGGAATAGAGGAGAAGAAGAAAAAATAGAAAACTTCCCTTCTTCTTCTCCTTCTTCCTCTTCTTATTTTCCTTTTTCCGCTCCTTCCTTTTCTTCCTTCTTCCTCTTTTCCATACATATATATTTTTTAAAAAATACATACATACATACACCTAAAAATACATACATAAAGTTTAAAAAGCATATGGCCATAAAAATCATATGAACATATGAACATAAAAATACATCTAAAAAACATAAAAAACATATGAACATAAAGATACATCTAAAAAAGCATAAAAATCATTATATTCAAATGAACAGGGGCGGCGCGGCCGGACCGTAGCGCGGGGCGGCGCGGCGACGGCGCGGGGGCTGTGACGGCGACAGCGTCGGGGCAGGGGTGGCGCGCGCGGCGTCGGCGACGGCGTCGGGGCAGGGGCAGTGCGCGCGGCGACGGCAATGGGGTTAGGGCAGGGGCGGCGCGCGCGGCGACGACAATGGGGTCGGGGCAGGGACGGCGCGGCGACGGCGTCGGGGGCGAGCTTCGGCGATGAGGACGACGGCAGGGCCGAGACTCGGTGACGACGGGCGCGGGCGACGGCGATGGCGGGGGCGGCCGGCGGCGTCGGGGCAGCCTGGCATCGTTGGGTGGGGGGAACTGCGCGATGAAACTGAAAGTTTTCACAAGTGTTGCTTATATATACCGAGAAAAAAATTGTCCCGGTTCGTGGCACCAATCGGGACCAGGCATTGGTCCTGGTTGGTGCCACCAACCGGGACAAAGGTCTCTTTTCAGCAGCCCAAAGGGTGGGAAGCAGGGACCTTTGGGCCCGGTTGGTGGCACCAATCGGGAATAAAGGGGGGGGCATTGGTCCGGGTTGGTGGTACCAACCGGGACCAATGCTCCCCCTTTAGTCCCGGTTGATGCCACCAACCGGGACAAAAGGTCTGGTGCTGCCCACGTCACGGCCAAAAGTTTAGTCCCACCTCACTAGTTGAGAGAGCTCGAGAGCGATTTATAAGCGTTATTGCGCCCACCCTCTCGAGCTTCTCTCAACTGCAGGCTTTCGGGCCTAATTCTGTCATGCTGTGCCCGTGGGCCTACTGGGCCTGCTGCGGCCTGAATCCTGGCCCATGGTTGGGTTTCTAGTTGTATTCAGGCCGTGGTGGCCCAGTAGGTGGCACTTTTTTATTTTTTGTTTTCTTTTTTGCTTTATTTATTTTATTTTGTTTCAACTTACAACAAAATACTTACTAGTTTTTCATGTAATTATTTTTTCTTTTAGGTAATAAAAATTATAAAATTTCTATTAGTGCCATTTGTTTTCCAATTTGAATAGTTTAAATTTGAATTTTTGAATTTTTCGAATAACTTTACTATAAAAATAGATTTTTGACTGATTCCTTTTCCTGCTATTTAATATTACTGTGTTTTATCATTATATCCAAAAACAGATTTTGTTATTTTAGTTTCTAACAAAAAAAATTCTTTATGATAATTCTTTTTGCTATTAAAGTTTCTAACAAAAAAATTCTTTATGAAATTTCTTTCTGCTTTTAATGTTTTAAACAGAAAATACTTTGATAATTTTGGTTGCATAAATTTTATATAATTTTAGTTTCAATAATACCAGAGGTTTATAAAAGTTTTTTTTTTGAGTTGATTCCTTTTGCTATTGGAGTTTTATAAAAGCTTTTTAGTTGATTCTTTTTGCTATTGAAGGATATTATAGTTTTGTTTTAGTTGATCATAACAGAATATTATAATTTATTATTTTTAGTTCATTCTTTTTGCTATTAGTTCATTCTTTCAGCTAAATAACCCTTAAATTGAAAAGCACTACAAATGAACTCTGAAAAGGTTGAAAGTTGGCATGGTATCATCATTTCACCCACATAGCATGTGCTAAAAAGTTGAGAGGGTTACGGCAAAAACTGGATGCACTTCGTGTACAAAACAGACAATCTCTTTGGAAGTATCAGGGTTTCGGATGAAAACTCATCTGTTACAAAGGGATTTCATTTGTTCACATGTAACTGCAGTGATATGTTAGATCAAAGGCATCATCATAATAGTTGTGGATAGAAAGTCTTTACTTTTTCTTCGCTTGTGTCCTTTGCATATTGCGCCGTAACCATGGATAATCTTCATCGTTTAACAGGGTGCTTGGGTCAGCCTTGACTTTGAAGGGAGGAATTTCATGAAACTTTTAATAATCTTCAGACATGTCTGTCTTGCCCTCGAATCCCACGATGTCTCTTTTCCCTGAAAGAACTATGTGGCGCTTTGACTCATCATATGATGTATCCGCTTCCTTATCTTTTCTTTTTCTCGGTTTGGTAGACATGTTCTTCACATAGAAAACCTGCGCCACATCATTGGCTAGGACGAATTGTTTGTCCGTGTACCCCAGATTGTTTAGATTCACTGTTGTCATTCCATACTGTGGGTCTACCTGTACCCCGCTGAAGGAAATATGCCCTAGAGGCAATAATAAGGTTATTATTTATTTCCTCATATCATTATAAATGTTTATTATTCATGCTAGAATTGTATTAACCGGAAACATGATACATGTGTGAATACATAGACAAACATAGTGCCACTAGTATGCCTCTACTTGACTAGCTCATTAATCAAAGATGGTTATGTTTCCTAATCATAGACATGTGTTGTCATTTGATTAATGGGATCACATCATTAGGAGAATGTTGTGATTGACTTGACCCATTCCGTTAGCTTAGCACTTGATCGTTTAGTATGTTGCTATTGCTTTCTTCATGACTTATACAAAGTTCCTACAACTATGAGAATGTGCAACTCCCGTTTACCGGAGGAACACTTTGTGTGCTACCAAACGTCACAACGTAATTGGGTGATTATAAAGGTGCTCTACAGGTGTCTCCAAAGGTACATGTTGAGTTGGCATAATTCGAGATTAGGTTTTGTCACTCCGATTGTTGGAGAGGTATCTCTGGGCCATCTCGGCGATACTCATCACTTAAGCCTTGCAAGCATTGTAACTAATGAGTTAGTTATGAAATGATGTATTACAGAACGAGTAAAGAGACTTGCCGGTAACGAGATTGAACTAGGTATTGGATACCGACGATCGAATCTCGGGCAAGTAACATACCGATGACAAAGGGAACAACGTATGTTGTTATGCGGTTTGACCGATAAAGATCTTCGTAGAATATGTAGGAACCAATATGAACATCCAGGTTCCACTATTGGTTATTGACCGAGAATAGTTCTAGGTCATGTCTACATAGTTCTCGAACCCGTAGGGTCCACACGCTTAACGTTACGATGACAGTTTTATTATGAGTTTATAAGTTTTGATGTATCGAAGTTTGTTCGGAGTCCCGGATGTGATCACGGACATGACGAGGAGTCTCGAAATGGTCGAGACATAAATATTGATATATTGGACGACTATATTCGGACATCGGAAGTGTTCCGGGTGATTTCGGAGAAAACCGGAGTGCCGGAGGGTTACCGGAACCCCCCCGGGAGAGTTAATGGGCCACATGGGCCTTGGTGGGAAGAGAGAGGGGCGGCCAGGATGGGCCGCGTGCCCCCTCTCCCTCTGGTCCGAATTGGACTAGGAGGGGGGGGGGGCGCCCCCCTCTCCCCCTTCCTTCCCCCTCCTAGTAGGAGTAGGAAAGGGGGAGTCCTACTCCTACTAGGAGGAGGACTCCTCCTCCTTGGCGCGCCCCAAGGGGCCGGCCGACCTCCCCCCTTGCTCCTTTATATACGGGGGCAGGGGGCACCCTAGGACACACAAGTTGATCTACGGATCGTTCCTTAGCCATGTGCGGTGCCCCCTCCACCATATTCCACCTCGGTCATATCGTCGCGGAGTTTAGGCGAAGCCCTGCGCCGGTAGAACATCATCATCGTCACCACGCCGTCGTGCTGACGGAACTCATCCCCAATGCTTTGCTGGATTGGAGCCCGGGGAACGTCATCGAGCTGAACATGTGCTGAACACGGAGGTGCCGTACGTTCGGTGCTTGGATCGGTCGAGTCGTGAAGACGTACGACTACATCAACCGCGTTGTGATAACGCTTCCGCTTACGGTCTACGAGGGTTTGTGGACAATACTCTCCTCTCTCGTTGCTATGCCATCACCATGATCTTGCATGTGCGTAGGATTTTTTTTTAAATTACTACGTTACCCAACAGTGGCATCCGAGCCTAGGTTTTATGCGTTGATGTTATATGCACGAGTAGAACACAAATGAGTTGTGGGCGATACAAGTCATACTGCTTACCAGCATGTCATACTTTGGTTCGGCGGTATTGTTGGATGAAGCGGCCTGGACCGACATTACGCGTACGCTTACGCGAGACTGGTTCTACCGACGTGCTTTGCACACAGGTGGCTGGCGGGTGTCAGTTTCTCCAACTTTAGTTGAACCGAGTGTGGCTACTCCCGGTCCTTGCGAAGGTTAAAACCGCACTAACTTGATGAACTATTGTTGTGGTTTTGATGCGTAGGTAAGAACGGTTCTTGCTAAGCCCGTAGCAGCCACGTAAAACTTGCAACAACAAAGTAGAGGACGTCTAACTTGTTTTTGCAGGGCATGTTGTGATGTGATATGGTCAAGACTTGATGCTATATTTATTGTATGAGATGATCATGTTTTGTAACCAAAGTTATCGGCAACTGGCAGGAGCCATATGGTTGTCGCTTTATTGTATGAAATGCAAACGCCCTGTAATTGCTTTACTTTATCACTAAGCGGTAGCGATAGTCGTAGAAGCAATAGATGGCGTAAACGACAACGATGCTACGATGGAGATCAAGGTGTCGCGCCGGTGACGATGGTGATAACGATGGTGCTTCGGAGATGGAGATCACAAGCACAAGATGATGATGGCCATATCATATCACTTATATTGATTGCATGTGATGTTTATCCTTTATGCATCTTATCTTGCTTTGATTGATGGTAGCATTTTAAGATGATCTCTCACTAAAATTATCAAGAAGTGTTCTCCCTGAATATGCGCCGTTGCCAAAGTTCGTCGTGCCCAGACACCACGTGATGATCGGGTGTGATAAGCTCTACGTCCATCTACAACGGGTGCAAGCTAGTTTTGCACACGCAGAATATTCAGGTTATACTTGACGAGCCTAGCATATGCAGATATGGCCTCGGAACACAGAGACCGAAAGGTCGAGCGTGAATCATATAGTAGATATGATCAACATAGTGATGTTCACCATTGAAAACTACTCCATCTCACGTGATGATCAGTTATGGTTTAGTTGATTTGGATCACGTAATCACTTAGATGACTAGAGAGATATCTATCTAAGTGGGAGTTCTTAAGTAATATGATTAATTGAACTTAAATTTATCATGAACTTAGTACCTAATAGTATTTTGCTTGTCTATGTTTGTTGTAGATAGATGGCTCGTGCTGTTGTTCCGTTGAATTTTAATGCGTTCCTTGAGAAAGCAAAGTTGAAAGATGATGGTAGAAATTACACGGACTGGGTCCATAACTTGAGGATTATCCTCATTGCTGCACAGAAGAATTACGTCCTGGAAGCACCGCTGGGTGTCAGGCCTGCTGCAGGAGCAACACCAGATGTTGTGAACGTCTGGCAGAGCAAAACTGATGACTACTCTATAGTTCAGTGTGCCATGCTTTACGGCTTAGAACCGGGTCTTCAACGACGTTTTGAACGTCATGGAGCATATGAGATGTTCCAGGAGTTGAAGTTAATATTTCAAGCAAATGCCCGGATTGAGAGATATGAAGTCTCCAATAAGTTCTACAGCTGCAAGATGGAGGAGAATAGTTCTGTTAGTGAGCATATACTCAAAATCTCTGGGTATAATAATCACTTGATTCAACTGGGAGTTAATCTTCCGGATGATAGCGTCATTGACAGAATTCTCCAATCACTGCCACCAAGCTACAAGAGCTTCGTGATGAACTATAATATGTAAGGGATGAACAAGACAATTCCCGAGCTCTTCGCAATGCTAAAGGCTGCGGAGGTAGAAATCAAGAAGGAGCATCAAGTGTTGATGGTCAACAAGACCACTAGTTTCAAGAAAAAGGGCAAAGGGAAGAAGAAGGGGAACTTCAAGAAGAACAACAAGCAAGTTACTGCTCAAGAGAAGAAACCCAAGTCTGGACCTAAGCCTGAAATTGAGTGCTTCTACTGCAAGCAAACTGGTCACTGGAAGCGGAACTGCCCCAAGTATTTGGCGGATAAGAAGGATGGCAAAGTGAACAAAGGTATATGTGATATACATGTTATTGATGTGTACCTAACTAGAGCTCGTAGTAGAACCTGGGTATTTGATACTGGTTCTGTTGCTAATATTTGCAACTCAAAACAGAGACTATGGAATAAGCGAGCACTGGCCAAGGACGAGGTGACGATGCGCATGGGAAACAGTTCCAAAGTCGATGTGATCGCGGTCGACACGCTACCTCTACATCTACCTTCGGGATTAGTCTTAGACCTAAATAATTGTTATTTGGTGCCAGCGTTGAGCATGAACATTATATCTGGATCTTGTTTGATGCGATATGGTTATTCATTTAAATCAGAGAATAATGGTTGTTCTATTTATATGAGTAACATCTTTTATGGTCATGCACCCTTGAAGAGTGGTCTATTTTTATTAAATCTCGATAGTAGTGATACACATATTCATAATGTCCAAACCAAAAGATGCAGAGTTGATAATGATAGTGCAACTTATTTGTGGCACTGCCGTTTAGGTCATATCGGTGTAAAGCGCATGAAGAAACTCCATACTGATGGACTTTTGGAATCACTTGATTATGAATCACTTGGTACTTGCGAACCGTGCCTCATGGGCAAGATGACTAAAACACCATTCTCAGGTACTATGGAGAGAGCAACAAATTTGTTGGAAATCATACATACAGATGTATGTGGACCGATGAATATTGAAGGTCGTGGCGGATATCGTTATTTTCTCACCTTCACAGATGATTTGAGCAGATATGGGTATATCTACTTAATGAAACACAAGTCTGAAACATTTGAAAAGTTCAAAGAATTTCAGAGTGAAGTGGAAAATCATCGTAACAAGAAAATTAAGTTTCTACGATCTGATCGTGGAGGAGAATATTTGAGTTACGAGTTTGGTTTACATTTGAAACAATGCGGAATAGTTTCACAACTCACGCCACTTGGAACACCACAACATAATGGTGTGTCCGAACGTCGTAATCGTACTTTACTAGATATGGTGTGATCTATGATGTCTCTTACTGATTTACCGCTATCGTTTTGGGGTTATGCTTTAGAGACGGATGCATTCACATTGAATAGGGCACTATCAAAATCCGTTGAGAAGACGCCTTATGAACTATGGTTTGGCAAGAAACCAAAGTTGTCGTTTCTTAAAGTTTGGGGCTGCGATGCTTATGTGAAGAAACTTCAACCAGATAAGCTCGAACCCAAATCGGAGAAATGTGTCTTCATAGGATACCCAAAAGAGACTGTTGGGTACACCTTCTATCACATATTCGAAGGCAAGACATTCATTGCTAAGAATGGATCCTTTCTAGAAAAAGAGTTTCTCTCGAAAGAAGTGAGTGGGAGGAAAGTAGAACTTGATGAGATAACTATGTTTGCTCCCTCATTGGAAAGTAGTTCATCACAGAAATCAGTTCCTGTGACATCTACACCAATTAGTGAGGAAGATAATGATATTGATCATGAAACTTCAGATCAAGTTTCTACTAAACCTCGTAGGTCTATCAGAATAAAATCTGCACCAGAGTGGTACGGTAATCCTATTCTGGAAGTCATGTTACTTGACCATGATGAACCTACGAACTATGAGGAAGCGATGATGAGCCCAGATTCCGCAAAATGGCTAGAAGCCATGAAATCTGAGATGGGATCCATGTATGAAAACCAAGTATGGACTTTGGTTGACTTGCCCGATGATCGGCAAGCCATTGAGAATAAATGGATCTTTAAGAAGAAGACTGACGCTGACGGTAATGTAACTGTCTATAAAGCTCGACTTGTTGCGAAAGGTTTTCGACAAGTTCAAGGGGTTGACTACGATGAGACTTTCTCACCCGTAGCGATGCTTAAGTCTGTCCGAGTCATGTTAGCGATTGCCGCATTTTATGATTATGAAATTTGGCAGATGGATGTCAAAACCGCATTTCTGAATGGATTTCTGGAAGAAGAGTTGTATATGATGCAACCGGAAGGTTTTGTCGATCCTAAGGGAGCTAACAAAGTGTGCAAGCTCCAGCGATCAATCTAAGGTCTGGTGCAAGCCTCTCGGAGTTGGAATAAACGCTTTGATAGTATGATCAAGGCATATGGTTTTATACAGACTTTTGGAGAAGCCTGTATTTACAAGAAAGTGAGTGGGAGCTCTGTAGCATTTCTAATATTATATGTGGATGACATATTGTTGATTGGGAATGATATAGAATTTCTGAATGGCATAAAAGGATACTTGAATAGAAGTTTTTCAATGAAAGACCTCGGTGAAGCTGCTTACATATTGGGCATTAAGATCTATAGAGATAGATCAAGACGCTTGATTGGACTTTCACAATGCACGTACCTTGATAAAGTGTTGAAAAAGTTCAATATGGATCAGGTGAAGAAAGGGTTCTTGCCTGTATTACAAGGTATAAAGTTGAGTCAGACTCAATGCCCGACCACTGTAGAAGATAGAGAGAAAATGAAAGGAATTCCCTATGCTTCAGCTATAGGCTCTATCATGTATGCAATGCTGTGTATCAGGCCTGATGTGTGCCTTGCTATTAGTTTGGCAGGGAGGTACCAAAGTAATCCAGGAGTGGGTCACTGGACGGCGGTCAAGAACATCCTGAAATACCTGAAAAGGACTAAGGATATGTTTCTCGTATATGGAGGTGACAAAGAGCTAGTCGTAAATGGTTACGTCGATGCAAGCTTTGACACTGATCCGGACGATTCTAAATCGCAAATCGGATACGTATTTTTGTTAAATGGTGGAGCTGTAAGTTGGTGCAGTTCTAAACAAAGCGTCGTGGTGGGATCTACATGTGAAGCGGAGTACACAGCTGCTTCGGAAGCAGCAAATGAAGGAGTCTGGATGAAGGAGTTCATTTCCGATCTAGGTGTTATACCTAGGGCATCGGGACCAATGAAGATCTTCTGTGACAGTACTGGTGCAATTGCCTTGGCAAAGGAATCCAGATTTCACAAGAGGACCAAGCACATCAAGAGACGCTTCAATTCCATTCGGGACCAAGTCCAAGTGGGAGACATAGAGATTTGCAATATACATACGGATCTGAATATTGCAGACCCGTTGACTAAGCCTCTCTCACGAGCAAAACATGATCAACACCAAGACTCCATGGGTGTTAGAATCATTACTATGTAATCTAAATTATTGACTCTAGTGCAAGTGGGAGACTGAAGGAAATATGCCCTAGAGGCAATAATAAAGTTATTATTTATTTCCTCATATCATGATAAATGTTTATTATTCATGCTAGAATTGTATTAACCGTAAACATGATACATGTGTGAATACATAGACAAACATAGTGTCACTAGTATGCCTCTACTTGACTAGCTCATTAATCAAAGATGGTTATGTTTCCTAATCATAGACATGTGTTGTCATTTGATTAATGGGATCACATCATTAGGAGAATGTTGTGATTGACTTGACCCATTCCATTAGCTTAGCACTTGATCGTTTAGTATGTTGCTATTGCTTTCTTCATGACTTATACAAAGTTCCTACAACTATGAGATTGTGCAACTCCCGTTTACCGGAGGAACACTTTGTGTGCTACCAAACGTCACAACGTAATTGGGTGATTATAAAGGTGCTCTACAGGTGTCTCCAAAGGTACATGTTGAGTTGGCATAATTCGAGATTAGGTTTTGTCACTCCGATTGTCGGAGAGGTATCTCTGGGCCATCTCAGTAATACTCACCACTTAAGCCTTGCAAGCATTGTAACTAATGAGTTAGTTATGAAATGATGTATTACGGAACGAGTAAAGAGACTTGCCGGTAACGAGATTGAACTAGGTATTGGATACCGACGATCGAATCTCGGGCAAGTAACATACCGATGACAAAGGGAACAACGTATGTTGTTATGCGGTTTGACCGATAAAGATCTTCGTAGAATATGTAGGAACCAATATGAACATCCAGGTTCCACTATTGGTTATTGACCGAGAATAGTTCTAGGTCATGTCTACATAGTTCTCGAACCCGTAGAGTCCGCACGCTTAACGTTATGATGACAGTTTTATTATGAGTTTATTAGTTTTGATGTACCGAAGTTTGTTCGGAGTCCCGGATGTGATCACGGACATGACGAGGAGTCTCGAAATGGTCGATACATAAAGATTGATATATTGGACGACTATATTCGGACACCGGAAGTGTTCCGGGTGATTTCGGAGAAAACCGGAGTGCCGGAGGGTTATCGGAACCCCTCCGGGAGAGTTAATGGGCCACATGGGCCTTGGTGGGAAGAGAGAGGGGCGGCCAGGATGGGCCGCGCGCCCCCTCTCCCTCTGGTCCGAATTGGACTAGGAGGGGGGC
>NC_041385.1:54111743-54119893 GCF_002162155.2 Triticum dicoccoides
CCCCTCTCCCCCTTCCTTTCCCCTCCTAGTAGGAGTAGGAAAGGGGGAGTCCTACTCCTACTAGGAGGAGGACTCCTCCTCCTTGGCGCGCCCCAAGGGGCCGGCTGGCCTTCCCCCTTGCTCCATTATATACGGGGGCAGGGGGGCACCCTAGGACACACAAGTTGATCTACGGATCGTTCCTTAGCCGTGTGCGGTGCCCCCCTCCACCATATTCCACCTCGGTCATATCGTCGCGGAGTTTAGGCGAAGCCCTGCGCCGGTAGAACATCATCATCGTCACCACGCCGTCGTGCTGACGGAATTCATCCCCAACGCTTTGCTGGATTGGAGACCGGGGAACATCATCGAGCTGAACGTGTGCTGAACACGGAGGTGCCGTACGTTCGATGCTTGGATCGGTCGAGTCGTGAAGACGTACGACTACATCAACCGCGTTGTGATAACGCTTCCACTTACGGTCTACGAGGGTACGTGGACAATACTCTCCTCTCTCGTTGCTATGCCATCACCATGATCTTGCATGTGCGTAGGAATTTTTTTGAAATTACTACGTTACCCAACACCCGCCTCCTGATAGATTGACCCATTTGCACTTAAACAAAGGGACCTTAAAATCATGTCCATAGTCAAGTTCCCATATGTCCACTATGTAACCATAATATGTGTCCTTTCCCCTCTTGGTTGCTGCATCAAAGCGGACACCACTGTTTTGGTTGGTGCTCTTTTGATTGGGCGATCGTGTAAAATGTATTCCATTTATCTCGTACCCTTTGTAAGTCATTACAGTCGAAGATGGTTCCCTCGCCAACGAGTACATCTCATCAGAAATAGTGTTGTCATCCTTGAGACGTGTTTGCAACCAACTGCCGAAAGTCCTGATGTGTTCACATGTAACCCAGTCGTCACATTGGTCCGGGTGTTTGGAGCGCATAATGTTCTTGTGTTCATCGACATACGGGGTCACCAAGCTAGAATTCTGTAGAACTGTGTAGTGTGCTTGAGATCAAGAATGCCCGTCCCTACATATTATTGAGTCCCCTCCTAGCGTGCCTTTCCCACTCAGTCTCTCTTCATACCGCGATGGAGGGAGACATATCTTCTTAAGGCCAGGAATGAAGTCAACACAAAACCCAATGACATCCTCTGTTTGATGGCCCATGGAGATGCTTCCTTCTAGCCTAGCATGGTGACAGACATATTTCTTTAGGACTCCCATGAACCTCCCAAAGGAGAACATATTGTGTAGAAATACAGGGCCCAGAATGACAATCTCGTCGACTAGATGAACTAGGACGTGCGTCATGATATTCAAGAAGGATGGGGAACACCAGCTCGAAACTGACAAGACATTGCTCCACATCACTACTTAACCTTGGTAGGATTTCTGGATCGATCACCTTCTGAGAGATTGCATTGAGGAATGAACATAGCTTCACAATGGTTAATCGAACATTTTCCGGTAGAAGCCCCCTAAATGCAATCGGAAGCAGTTGCGTCATAATCACGTGGCAGTCATGAGACTTTAGGTTTTGGAACTTTTTTTCTGCAATATTTATTATTCCCTTTATATTCGACGAGTAGCCAGACGGGACCTTCATACTGAGCAGGCATTCAAAGAAGATTTCCTTCTCTTTTTTGGTAAGAGCGTAGCTGGCAGGACCTTCATACTGCTTTATAGGCAATGCCGTCTTTTTTGTGCAAACGTTGCAGGTCCTCCCGTGCCTCCGGTGTATCTTTTGTCTTCTCATACACGCCCAAGAAGCCTACCAGGTTCACGCAAAGGTTCTTCGTCACGTGTATCACGTCGATTGAAGAGCGGACCTCTAGGTATTTCCAGTAGGGCAGGTCCCAAAATATAGATTTCTTCTTCCACATGGGTGCGCGTCCCTCAGCATCATTCGGAACAGATAGTCCACCGAGACCCTTTTTCGAAGATTACTTTTAAATCATTGACCATAGCAAGTACGTGATCATCGGTACGCATGGCGGGTTTCTTTTGGTGATTAGCCTCGCCTTTGAAATGCTTTCCTTTCGTTCGACATTGATGGTTCGTTGGAAGATATTGACAATGCTCCAGGACACATTCTTCCTGCATTTGTCCACGTATATACTTTCGGTGTCATCTAAACAGTGCGTACATGCGTGATATCCCTTGTTTGTCTGTCCTGAAAGGTTACTGAGAGCAGGACAATCATTGATGGTTACAAACAACAACACATGCAGGTCAAATTCCTCTTGTTTGTGCTCATCCCACACATACACCGTTTCCAATCCACAACTATAAAAGTTCTTCAACTAATGGCCTTAGGTACACATCAATGTTGTTGCCGGGTTGCTTAGGGCCTTGAATGAGAACTGGCATCATAATGAACTTCCGCTTCATGCACAGCCAAGGAGGAAGGTTATAGATACATAGAGTCACGGGCCAGGTGCTGTGATTGCTGCTCTGCTCCCCAAAAGGATTAATGCCATCCGCTCTTAAACCAAACCATACATTCTTTGCATCACCTGCAAACTCCTCCCAGTACTTTCTCTCGATTTTTCTCCACTGCGACCCGTCAGCGGGTGCTCTCAACTTCCCGTCTTTCCTACAGTCCTCTCTGTGCCATCGCATCAACTTGACATGCTCTTTATTTCTGAACAGGCGTTTCAACCATGGTATTATAGGAGCATACCACATCACCTTGGTAGGAACCCTCTTCCTGGGGCGCTCGCTGTCAACATCACCAGGGTCATCTCGTCTGATCTTATACCGCAATGCACCACATACCGGGCATGCATTCAAATGCTCGTACGCACCGCGGTAGAGGATGCAGTCATTAGGGCATGCATGTATCTTCTGCACCTCCAATCCTAGAGGGCAAACAACCTTCTTTGCTGCATACGTATTGTCCGGCAATTTGTTATCCTTTGGAAGCTTCTTCTTCAATATTTTCAGTCGCTTCTCAAATCCTTTGTCAGGCACACCATTCTCTGCCTTCCACTGCAGCAATTCCAATACGCTACCGAGCTTTGTGTTGCCATCTTCGCAATTGGGGTGCAACCCTTTTTTGTGATCCTCTAACATGCGATCGAACTTCAGCTCCTCCTTACACTTTCACGCTGTCTCTTTGCATCAATAGTGACCTGGCGAAGATCATCATCGGGCATATCGTCTGGTTGCTCTTGATCTTTAGTTTCCCCCGTTGCAGCATCTTCAGCTTCCCCTGTTGCAGCATCACCGTATTCAGGGGGCACATAGTTGTCAACATCTTCTTCTTCTTCACTGTCTTCCATCATAACCCCTCTTTCTCCGTGCTTGGTCCAAACATTATAGTGTGGCATGAAACCCTTATAAAGAAGGTGGGTGTGAAGGGTTTTCGAGTCAGAGTAAGACCTCGTATTCCCATATATAGGGCATGGACAACACATAAAACCATTCTGCTTGTTTGCCTCAGCCACTATGAGGAAATTATTCACGCCCTTAATGTACTCGGAAGTGCGTCTGTTACCGTACATCCATTGTCGGTTCATCTCTGCGTACATCATGAATAGATAAGTGACCAAATTAATAGAAGTTCATCATCAGATTAAACCCAAAGTACATACATAGTTCTCATTGAACAACATATAGCTCTCTAGAGCATCTAATTAAACCATATATTGAAACTATGCAAAACATTTAAATGCAACAACAAATGCGATCATAACCGCAACCAAGGTAACAATTGATCCAACGGCATAATGATACCAAGCCTCAGTATGAATGGCATATTTTCTAATCTTTCTAATCTTCAAGCGAATTGCATCCATCTTGATCTTGTGATCATCGACGACATACGCAACATGCAACTCCAATATCATCTTCTCCTCCTTAATTTTTTTAATTTTTCCTTCAAGTAATTGTTTTCTTCTTCAACTAAATTTAACCTCTCGACAATAGGGTTAGTTGGAATTTTCGATTCATATACCTCCTAGATAAAAAAAAAATCTATGTCACGTTGCTCGGCATAATTGTCATAAACACTAAATGAAACTAATATTTATAAAAGGAAATATATATACCACATCTGAATCATAGACAGGACGAGGGCCGACGGAGGCGGATACCAAAACCATCGCACTATATAATAAAAAACAATAATAAGTAAGAAAACTACACAAGTATCTATCTAAATAAATACAAGTAAGAACTTTTTTCTTTTAGAAAGAAGATAAGATCAAGAGGTTCGACACGGTGGTGAAGGCGACGAGATCAGCGCGGGCGATCAACGGTGGTCAGGACGGGGACGGGATAGGATGAACCGCCAAACCTAGACAAATCTCGAGGAAAATGGTGCTTGGACAAGGAGCTTCGAGAGGAGAAAGCTTAAGTCTGGCTCAGGCATTTCATCGAACACCTTATGTGCATAGGAGGTGAGATAGAGCACAACACACCTCTCACACACCTCTCCCAAAAAAACAGAGCACTCCACTGCTCTGCTCGCGGGCAAGGAGTATATATAGGCATATCATTGGTCCCGGTTCGTGGCTGGAACTGGGACTAAAGGACACCCTTTGGTCTCGGTTCAAGCCACCAACCAGGACCAATGGTGGTGGGCCAGGAGCGAGCCACATTGGTCCCAGTTGGAGCCTCGAACCAGGACCAAAGGTGCCAGATGAACCGGGACCAATGCCCCACGATGGCCCGGCCGGCCCCCTGGCCTCACGAACCGGGACCTATGCCCCCATGGGTCTCGGTTCTAAGTGAACCGGGACTAATGGGCTGACCCGGCCTGAACCAAAGCCCTGTTTTCTACTAGTGTCCCCTTCTCTGTCCCGATGGTACCTCTGTCTGCGTGCTTCTACTAGTCGACGGGCTTGAGAAGTTGTCACTTGGAGGGCTTCCACGCTTTCGAAGAGGGATGCACTAGTGCTGGTCAGACACATGTTGTGCACAATGCTATATAGTGCACTTCGTTATGACGATTGCCTTCAACAAGTCCATCCTCAGGTATGTGAATCGTGCCATGCATCTGCGGCTTCCTTTGGGTTGGCTAGAAGGACGCCCATGATGGCCATTGCTTGGTCAACTGGAAGAGGATGTGCCGGTCACTCTCGTTTGGTGAGCTCAAAGTCCCACACTATCTGATCTGATGCATCACCACAGGAAAAACATATGAAGCCGTGTACGAAACATACACAACAAAGCCCATTTTAACCATGACGAATTGTACGCCGAGTGTTACACTCGGTTTATCGTTTACGGCTTACTATGTTTCAGCATAGGGGATGTAAGCAGAGTATAATACAGAGGCACCCGCGTAGATAGGAGATCACAACCGGCAGCACCTAACAGAGGTGCCACGTGGGTTGCCTACAAGCCTAGTGTTCACTAAGTCGTGTGCCAGCACAGACACATGTTTTACTTATAAGCCGTGGAGGCAGCTTAGCCGTGTCATTATGTGAAGCATACAGCTTACAGATAAGCCGTGAACGCGTATGTAAGCCGTGCACTCTGTTTAAGTATGACATAGACAAAATCGGATCGTGTGCTTCGAAAAAGAGTGGTCATGGCGGCAGCCACATCGAAACTATAGATGATAAACCGTATGCTGTTGCGTAAGCTTTATTGTGTTTGATTATTACATGGTTGTAAAATAATTGTTAAATATAATAAAAATTCCCATGCATATTTGCACGTTGATGTGTGTCTTCTCCATGTATGTTGCATGCTCAGGTGACATACTTATATGTTATAGCGTGGCTAACTATTTAGATGTATTCCCGCAAAAAAGGAACTATTTAGATGTAGGATATTCCATTGCTTTTTCTAAGCCAATATTGAAGATGATCTGGTATTGTGTTCCCTTCTCCAACCCTGAGCCAACCCTACCTTCATAGCTTTCCTTCCCATCATCGCCTCCGGTCCAGTGGCAATGGCCCTCGCCTCTCTTCTTCCTCCCCTCCTCTCCCCCGGAGATCCGGACCCTCCCTTTCCCGGCGAGCTCGCCAAGTTTGAATCCTCGTAATTTCGTGGAGCACTCTGCCTCACTTGTACTACTGAAAGTAATTCTGGGAATTCGGCACGTGAACCTACAGCTTTCCCAGAATTAGTAATTTTGAACTTTTTTTCTCCTGGCAGCTTGTTGGCACGTGAACCTACAGCTTGTCTTATTTTTTTAGGGATAGCTACAGCTTGTCAGCTTCGTAATCTCCTACTGCCGAGTCCGTATATCCATCTGCTGTTACAGGATTCCATGTCTAATGTTTCTCTACAGACGGGTTCAGATGCTTTGTGGTTCAGTCTGAATTCTCTGTCTGCCGATCTTTATATGAAGCATGAACTAACGCAACTCTACTGGACTCTGATTTGTTTATCAGTGCAACACACAGACTTTGGTTGGTTCGCGTCATACCCTATAAGCTAAGCTACTCCATTTGACCGTGTGTTCAGCAGCTTATGTCCTACATCCTGTGGCTGTGGGGACGTAAAGTTAGAAGACGGATGGAGTATTTAAACAAGAAAATGAAGAAAAAAAATATATGTCAAGAGTGGGATTTGAACCCACGCCCTTTCGGACCAGTACCTGAAACTGGCGCCTTAGACCAACTCGGCCATCTTGACATTTGATCGCAATGTCGACAAGAAATTACATATAATACAAGCTAGGTCTCAAACTCACGAATATCACTATGCTTTCGTTTTACTTTACATCTGATGTGGTTGAGTTATTTCCTTAGGTAAGGTTGCACAGTGAATGCAAAGATGTATACGTAATTTAGCAATTCCTTAGCATCATCCACAATCGTATCCTTCTCAAGCTTGGCATCGCCGGGTTGCGACTCCGGTCTTGGTCCCATCTTCCGCGCCTCCACTTTGTGGCCTGTTGGGGACGGGAGCTCCTTTTGGTCCCAGACTTTGTAAAGTTTGACTAGCTTTGTAGGAAAAGATATCAACATTAACGCTATGAAATCGATATTATTTGATGCATGATGAAATTATTTTCCATAAGATATACCTTCACTATTGTAGATGTTGATATGTTTTTCTATAAAATTATTCAAACTTTGAAATTTTAATTTTGAACAAATCTTATATGCAGACTAAAAAGAAACGGAGGAAGCTCTGCTTGTTCCACGTGGGCTTGCATTGTTGTTAGTGATTGGAAGGCATTCACGGTGACCTTGGTAATGCAGCCATGGTCCAGTACGCCGATCTATGACACCATCTTCGGCCTCCTCCCCCTACCTCTCTCTCTCTCTCTCTCTCGTGCGCGTCCACACACACACACACACACACACACACACACACACACACACACGGAGCTCTTCAACCGGTGGATGGATTCCGGTCAAGACGCCATCTTGTGATGCGGCAGTTTTCTTGAGCTCTGTCTCGAATCCCAACCGACCTTTCACCTGGAAAACATGGGTGTTATTGCACACTTGCACATCAAGATTTTCCTTTGGCTAGCCCTCCAGAATAGGTGTTGGACGGCCGACCGCCCTCATCCCCTCGACGACCCTTGACCCTCTACCCTCTACCCTAGTTCCGATCCTCGAGCGCTTGGATTCTCTCAACCTTTAAGGGATTTAACATGATGGCGCCATTCTGGATGTGCAGAAAATGGTCCCTATTTTTCCTGATCTCATCTACCCTTCTATATGTCACGTTGTCAGATTCAAGAAAACCATTGCTTCATCATTTGCCGGAAGTGACAGGCGCATAATGGTACGAAGCTCTTCATAATTGTTTTGGAACGGAGTCCCGGATAGGATAATTAGCTTTTTGGTACGAAGTTTAGCAAGAGCCTTCCAAATATCACTATTTGCAGAGCCTTTGCTAAAATTCGTATGAAAAAGCAAATTATTCTATCAGGAACTCTGTTCCGAAACAACTTTGAAGAGCTTCATAGCATCATACGCCTGTTACTTCCAGCAAATGATGTAGCCATGGATTTTTTCAATACTTTGACAGACAACATGACATATAGAAGGATATATATATAGATGAGATCAGAATAAAAATGGATCAACTTGTGCACGTCCATAATGGGGGCATTCTTGTTAAACGGAGACCCTCGACCCCTAGTCGACCCTCGGCCCCTCGACGATCTTTGACTCTCGACCTCTCGACCCCTCGACCCTCGACCCTCGACGACCATCGACCCCTCGACGACCCTTGA
>NC_041385.1:54120053-54120778 GCF_002162155.2 Triticum dicoccoides
GACCCTCGACCCCTCGATGACCCTCGACCCTCGACGACCCTCGACCTTTGACCCCTCGACGACCCTCGACCCTCGACCCCTCGACGACTCTCAACCCCTCGACGACCCTCGACCCTCTACCCTAGTTTCCGACACCCTAGTTCCCGACACCCTCGTTCCCGATAAAAAATAAGAAGAGGAGGAAGAAGAAAAAATAGAGGAGAAGAATAAGAAGAAAAAGCGAACAAAAAAAGAGGAGAAGAAGAAAAAAATAGAAAATTTTCTATTTTTTCTTCTTCTCCTCTATTTCTTCTTCTTCTCCTCTTTTTTTTCTTCTTCTTCATCTTCTTATTTTTTCTCCTCTTCTTCCCTTCTTCTTCTCCTTCTTCCTCTTCTTATTTTCCTTTTTCCGCTCCTTCTTTTTCTTCCTTCTTCCTATTTTCCATGCATATAAAATTTTTAAAAAAAATACATACATACATACACCTAAAAATACATACATAATAAGTTTAAAAAGCATATGACCATAAAAATCATATGAACAAATGATATGAACATATGAAAATAAAAATACATCTAAAAACATAAAAAACATGTGAACCTAAAAATACAGGGGAGGCGCGGCCGGACCGTAGCGCGGGGCGGCGCGGGGGCTGTGACGGCGACGGCGTCAGGGCAGAGGCGGTGCGCGTGGCGACGGCGACGGGATCAGGGCAGGGGCGGCGCGCAGCGACGGCAATGGGGTC
>NC_041385.1:54121302-54150521 GCF_002162155.2 Triticum dicoccoides
GTACCGGTTGGCGAACCGGTACCAATGCGCCCCTTTAGTTCCGGTTGATGCCACCAACCGGGACAAAAGGCCTGGTGCTGCCCGTGTCGCGGCCAAAAGTTTAGTCCCACCTCGCTAGTTGAGAGAGCTCGAGAGTGGTTTATAAGCGCTGCTACGCCCACCCTCTCTAGCTCCTCTCAACTGCATGCTTTCGGGCCTAATTCTGTCATGCTGTGCTGTGGGCCTACTGGGCCTGCTGCGGCCTAAATACTAGCCCATGGTTGGATTTCTAGTCGTATTCAGGCCATGGTCGCCCAGTAGGTGGCACTTTTTTATTTTCTGTTTTCTTTTTGCTTTTATTTATTTTATTTTATTTCTACTTAGAGCAAAATACTTATTAGTTTTTCATCTAATTCTTGTTTCTTTTAGGTAATAAAAATTGTAAAATTTCTATTAGTGCGATTTGTTTTCCAATTTGAATAGTTTAAATTTGAATTTTTGAATTTTTCAAATAACTTTATTATAAAAATAGATTTTTAAGTGAATCTTTTTCCTGCAATTTAATATTACTGTGTTTTATCATTATATTCAAAAACATATTTTGTTATTTTAGTTTCTAACAAAAAAATTCTTTATGATAATTCTTTTTGCTATTAAAGTTTCTAACAAAAAAATTCTTTATGAAATTTCTTTTTTCTTTTATTGTTTTAAACAGAAAATACTTTGATAATTTTGGTTGCATAAATTTTCTATAATTTTAGTTTCAATAATACTAGAGGTTTGTAAAAGTTTTTTTTGAGTTGATTCCTTTTGCTGTTTGAGTTTTATAAAAGCTTTTTAGTTGATTCTTTTTGCTATTGAAGGATATTATAGTTTTGTTTTAGTTGATCATAACAGAATATTATAATTAATTATTTTTAGTTCTTTCTTTTTGCTATTAGTTCATTCTATTTGCTATTAGTTCATTCTTTCAGCTAAATGACCCTTAAATTGAAAAGCACTACAAATGAACTCTGAAAATGTTGATAGTTGGCATGGTATCATCATTTCACCCACATAGCATGTGCTAAAAAGTTGAGAGGGTTACGACAAAAACTGGATGCACTTCGTGTACAAAATAGACAATCTCTTTGGAAGTATCAGGGTTTCAGACGAAAACTCATCTATTACAAAGGGATTTCATTTGTTCACATGTAACTGCAGTGATATTTTAGATCAAAGGCATGATCATCATAATAGTTGTGGATAAAAAGTCTTCACTTTTTCTTCGCTTGTGTCTGTTGCTTATTGCGCCGTAACCATGTATAATCTTCATCGTTTAACAGGGTGCTTGGGTCAGCCTTGACTTTGAAGGGAGGAATTTCATGAAACTTTTCATAATCTTCAGACATGTCTGTCTTGCCCTCGAATCCCACGATGTATCTTTTTCCTGAAAGAACTATGTGGCGCTTTGGCTCATCATATGATGTATCCACTTCCTTATCTTTTATTTTTCTCGGTTTGGTAGACTGTTCTTCACATAGAAAACATACGCCACATCATTGGCTAGGACGAATTGTTTGTCTGTGTACCCCAGATTGTTCAGATCCACTATTTTCATTCCGTACTTTGGGTCTACATGTACCCCGCCTCCTGACAGATTGACCCATTTGCACTTAAACAAAGGGACCCTAAAATCATGTCCATAGTCAAGTTCCCATATGTCCACTATGTAACCATAATATGTGTCCTTTCCCCTCTTGGGTGCTGCATCATAGCGGACACCACTGTTTTGGTTGGTGCTCTTTTGATTGGGCGATCGTGTAAAATGTATTCCATTTATCTCGTACCCTTTGTAAGTCATTACAGTCGAAGATGGTTCCCTCGCCAACGAGTACAACTCATCAGAAATAGTGTTGTCACCCCAGAGACGTGTTTGCAACCAACTGCCGAAAGTCCTGATGTGTTCACATGTAATCCAATCGTCACACTGGTCAGGGTGTTTGGAGCGCAGAATGTTCTTGTGTTCATCGACATATGGGGTCACCAAGCTAGAATTCTGTAGAACTGTGTAGTGTGCTTGAGACCAAGAATGCCCGTCCCTACATATTATTGAGTCCCCTCCTAGCGTGCCTTTTCCACTCAGTCTCTCTTCATACCGCGATTGAGGGAGACATATCTTCTTAAGGCCAGGAATGAAGTCAACACAAAACCCAATGACATCCTCTGTTTGATGGCCCATGGAGATGCTTCCTTCTGGCCTAGCGCGGTAACAAACATATTTCTTTAGGACTCCCATGAACCTCTCAAAGGAGAACATATTGTGTAGAAATACAGGGCCCAGAATGACAATCTCGTCGACTAGATGAACTAGGACGTGCGTCATGATATTCAAGAAGGACGGAGGGAACACCAGCTCGAAACTGACAAGACATTGCACCACATCACTCCTTAACCTTGGTAGAATTTCTGGATCGATCACCTTCTGAGAGATTGCATTGAGGAATGAACATAGCTTCACAATGGTTAATCGAACGTTTTCCGGTAGAAGCCTCCTAAATGCAATCGGAAGCAGTTGCGTCATAATCACGTGGCATCCATGGGACTTTAGGTTCTGGAACTTTTTCTCTGCAATATTTATTATTCCCTTTATATTCGACGAGTAGCCATACGGGACCTTCATGCTGAGTAGGCATTCAAAGAAGATTTCCTTCTCTTCTTTGGTAAGAGCGTAGCTGGCAGGACCTTCATACTGCTTTGTAGGCATGCCGTCTTTTTTGTGCAAATGTTGCAGGTCCTCCGTGCCTCCGGTGTATCTTTTGACTTCTCATACACGCCCAAGAAGCCTAGCAGGTTCACGCAAAGGTTCTTCGTCATGTGCATCACGTCGATTGAAGAGCAGACCTCTAGGTCTTTTCAGTAGGGCAGGTCCTAAAATATAGATATCTTCTTCCACATGGGTGCGCATCCCTCAGCATCATTCAGAACAGATAGTCCACATGGCCTTAGGTACACATTAATGTCGTTGCCGGGTTGCTTAGGGCATTGAATGAGAACTAGCATCATAATGAACTTCCGCTTCATGCACAACCATGGCGGAAGGTTATAGATACATAGATTCACGGGCCAGGTGCTGTGATTGCTGCTCTGCTCCCCAAAAGGATTAATGCCATCCCTTCTTAAACCAAACCATACGTTCCTTGCATCACCTGCAAACTCCTCCCAGTACTTTCTCTCGATTTTTCTCCATGCGACCCGTCAGCGGGTGCTCTCAACTTCTCGTCTTTCCTACGGTCCTCTCTGTGCCATCGCATCAACTTGACATGCTCTTTGTTTCTGAACAGGCGTTTCAACCGTGGTATTATATGTGCATACTAATAACCCACAAGTATAGGGGATCGCAACAGTTTTCGAAGGTAGAGTATTCAACCCAAATTTATTGATTCGACACAAGGGGAGCCAAAGAATATTCTCAAGTAGTAGAAGTTGAGTTGTCAATTCAACCACACCTGGATAACTTAGTATCTACAACAAAGTATTTAGTAGCAAAGTAGTATGATAGTAATGGTAACAATGGTAAAAGTAACGGTAGCAGTTTTGTAGTAATTGTAATAGTAGCAACGGAAAAGTAAATAAGCAAAGCACAATATGTGAAAAGCTCGTAGGCATTGGATCAGTGATGGATAATTATGTCGGATGTGATTCCTCATGTAATAGTTATAACATAGGGTGACACAGAACTAGCTCCAATTCATCAATGTAATGTAGGCATGTATTTCGAATATAGTCATACGTTCTTATGGAAAAGAACTTGCATGACATCTTTTCGCCTACCCTCCTGTGGTAGCGGGGTCCTAGTGGAAACTAAGGGATATTAAGGCCTCCTTTTAATAGAGTACCAGACCAAAGCATTAAGACATAGTGAATACATGAACTCCTCAAACTACGGTCATCACCGAGAAGTATCCCGATAATTGTCACTTCGGGGTTGTCAGATCATAACACATAATAGGTGACTATAAACTTGCAAGATAGGATCAAGAACTCACATATATTCATGAAAACATAATAGGTTCAGATCTGAAATCATGGCACTCGGGCCCTAGTGACAAGTATTAAGCATACCAAAGTCATAGCAACATCAATCTCAGAACATAGTGGATACTAGGGATCAAACCCTAAAAAAACTAACTTGACTACATGGTAAATCTCATCCAACCCATCACCGTCTAGCAAGCCTACGATGGAATTACTCACGCACGGCGGTGAGCATCATGAAATTGGTGATGAAGGATGGTTGATGATGACGACATCAACAAATCCCCCTCTCCGGAGCCCGAACGGACTCCAGATCAGCCCTCCCGAGAGAGATTAGGGCTTGGCGGCGGCTCCGTGTCGTAAAACGTGATGGAACTTTCTCTTCGATTTTTTCTCCACGAAACCGAATATATAGAGATGGAGTTGAGGTCGATGGAGCATCAGGGGGCCCACGAGACAGGGGGCGCGCCCAGGGGGAGGGGGTTCGCCCCCACCCTCATGGACAGGGTGGCCTTGATTCTTTCATCGGTATTTTTTATATTTTCCAAAAGTTATCTCCGTGGATTTTCAGGTCATTCCGAGAACTTTTGTTTTCTGCACAATAAACAACACCATGGCAGTTCTGCTGAAAACAACGTTAGTCCGGGTTAGTTTCATTCAAATTATGCAAGTTAGAGTCCAAAACAAGGGCAAAAGTGTTTGGAAAAGTAGATACGCTGGAGACGTATCAACTCCCCCGTGCTTAAACCTTTTCTTGTCCTCAAGCAATTCAGTTGATAAAGTGAAAGTGATAAAGAAAAACTTTTACAACTCTGTTTGCTCTTGTTGTTGTAAATATGTAAAGCCATCATTCAAGTTTTCAGCAAAGATTATGAACTAACCATATTCAGAATAACACTTAGGTCTCATGTTTACTCATATCAATGGCATAATCAGCTAGCGAGCAATAATAATAAAACTCGGATGACAACACTTTCTCAAAACAATCATGATATGATATAACAAGATAGTATCTCGCTAGCCCTTTCTGAGACCACAAAACATAAATGCAGAGCACCTTTAAAGATCAAGGACTGACTAAACATTGTAATTCATGGTAAAAGAGATGTAGTCAAGTCATACCCAATATAAACTAATAGTAATGCATGCAAATGACAGCGTGCTCTCCAGCAGGTGCTTTTTAATAAGAGGGTGATGAATCAACATAAAAGTAAATAGATAGGCCCTTCGTAGAGGGAAGCAGGGATTTGTAGAGGTGCCAGAGCTCGATTTTAAAATAGAGATGAATAACAGTTTGAGCGGTATACTTTCACTGTCAACGCAACAACTATGAGATCTCGATATCTTCCATGCTACATACATTATAGGCAGTTCCCAAACAGAATGGTAAAGTTTATACTCCCCACCACCAACAAGCATCAATCCATGGCTTGCTCAAAACAACGAGTGCCTCCAACTAGAAACAACCCTGGGGGAGTTTTGTTTAATTATTTCGATTTGTTTTGATCTTTTTGATCATGGGACTGGGCATCCCGGCTACCAGCCATTTTCTCGTGAAGGAGGAGCGGAGTCCACTCCTTTTGAGAATAACCCACCTAGCATGGAAGATACAGACAACCCTAGTTGATACATGAGCTGCTCGAGCATACAAAACAAAATTTCATTTGAAGGTTTGGAGTTTGTCACATACAAATTTCCTTGGAACGACAGGTAAATGCCGCATATAGGAAGGTATCATGGACTCATATGGAATAAGTTTGGGGTTTATGGAGTTTGGATGCACAAACAGTATTCCCACTTAGTACAGGTGAAGGCTAGCAAAAGACTGGGAAGCGACCAACTGAGAGAGCGACAACAGTCATGAACATGCATTAAAATTAATCAACACCGAGTGCAAGCATGAGTAGGATATAATCCACCATGAACACAAATATCGTGAAGGCTGTGTTGATTTGTTTTCAACTACATGCGTGAACATGTGCCAAGTCGAGTCACTCAATTCATTCAAAGGAGGATACCACCCTATTATACCACGTCACAACCATTTTAATAGCATGTTGGCACGCAAGGTAAACCATTATAAACTCATAGCTAATTAAGCATGACATAAGTAACTATAATCTCTAATTGTCATTACAAACATGTTTATTCATAATAGGCTGAATCAGGAACGATGAACTCATCATATTTACAAAAACAAAAGAGGTCGAGTTCATACCAGCTTTGCTCATCTCAACCAGTCCATCATATATCGTCATTATTGCCTTTCACTTGCACGACCGAACGGTGTGTATAATAATAATAGTGCACGTGCATTGGACTAAGCTGGAATCTGCAAGCATTCAATTCAAGGGAGAAGACAAAGTAATATGGGCTCTAAGTTAAATAGACAATCATGCATATGAGAGCCACTAAACACTTTCATTATGGTCTTCTCCTCTCGATCCCCAGAGGAAAGAAAAGAAATAAAACTATTTACACGGGAAAGCTCCCAACAAATAAAAGAAGAATGAGAAATCTTTTTGGGTTTTCATTTAATTAATACTACAAGCATGGAAATTAAACAAACTAATTTTTTTTGTTTTTCTCAAGGTTTATCAAACACACAAGAAGAAAGCTAGAAAAAGAAATTAAACTAGCATGGATAATACAATGAAAGAGTATGAGCACCGACAACTAGAATAAGTGTGTGAACATGAATGTAGTGTCAGTGAGGAATATGTACTCCCTCAAGCTTAGTCTTTTGGCCTAAGTTAGTCTAATTCCAAGGATAGCCTGGCTGATATCCGAAGTTAAAACTGGGGTCGTACTGAGATGCAACAGCCAATGCCTCCTGAGCTGCAGCATGTTGCCGAGCTGCCTCCGCTCTCCTCTTGTGTTTGGCTGCCTCCTCCCTGGTGACAACATATCTTCATTTTGCCTGGTAATCAAAAAGGGAAGGAGCAGGGAGAGTAACATGGACAGCGCGACGTCTGTCAAAGATTAGTTGATACTGGAGGAATTGTTCATTCCTCAAAAGAAAACGATGTCTAACCATTGCTTCATAATCTAAATAAGCGGGAGGCAACACCATATCACCCTCACGTGGGGGTATACCAAGATAATTAGCAACACGGGTCGCATAAATCCCTGCAAATAAATCTCCAACTGAACCATTATTATGCAACCTACGTGCAACAATCGCCCCCAAGTTGTAATCTTTATTTCCGAATACAACACTCTTAAGAACACAAAGACCAGGGACACACATGTGACATGCTTCGTCTTTACCATTAATGCATCTACCAATGAAGAGAGCAAAATAATGTATAGCAGGAAAATGAATGCTTCCTATGGTAGCTTGTGCTATATCCCTAGATTCTCCCACAGTGATACTAGCAAGAAAGTCTTTATATTCAGATTTGTGGGGTTCATTAACATTGACCCACAGTGGGAGTTTGCAAGCAGTTGTAAAATCTTCTAGGTCCATGGTATATGATTGATCATAAATATCAAACAGGACATTCTGAGAATTACGTGAAGATGTAAATTTAAATCTTCTCACGAATGAATCAGTCAGTTGGTAGTACTAAGGACACTTATCTTGCACGAAGTCCTCAAGATCGGCATTACGCACATATGCGTCAAATTCATCCTTGATGCCTGTATTGACTATGAACTCTTCTGAAGGCCACTCACAAGACCGCACCTCAGCTTCCCTTGGTGGTTCATCATCTTGCTCATGCATAGCACACTTGGGTCCTCTCTTTGTTGAGGAACCACCTTGGTACATTTTCCTGGACATATTCTTCCTCTAAAAAATTTCTGAAATTTTTAGTAACTTCAAAATAAAAGTGAATCAAACTAAACAAGATTGATAGCAACTACTCCCACAAGTGCCTAGAGCGTATATCATGCATTAGAATTACTTGGGACCTCATAAATTTGACATGCAAGCTCAAGAACAGGGTCACCTATGCAGCAAAAATTTTCAATGAATAAAACACTAGAACAAAAACTAATTGGACCAATGGAAGAGTCACATACCAATCAACAATCTCCCAAAGCAGTTTTGTGAATGGAGCTTTGAGCAAGGAGATCGAAAATCGCAGCAAAATGAGCTAGAACTCGTGCTTGAGCTAGATGGGGATTCTTTTGGGAGGAAGATGGAGTGTGTGGGTGCAGGAATAAGTGGAGGGGGGCCACCGTGGGCCCACGAGACAGGGGGCGCGCCCAGGGGGAGTGGGCGTGCCCTGGACCCTTGTGGCCAGGTGCTTGCCCCCTGCTGTGTTCTTAGTGCCTAAAATCCTCAAATATTCCATAAAAATTATAATAAATTTACAGGGCATTTGGAGCACTTTTATTTTCGGGATATTTTTTATTGCATGGAAAATTCAGAAAACAGACAGATAATACTATTTTTGCTTTATTTATACTAAATAACAGAAAGTAAAAAGAGGGTACATAAGGTTGTGCCTTCTAGTTTCATCCATCTCATGATCATCAAAAGGAATCCACTAACAAGGTTGATCAAGTCTTGTTATCAAACTCATTCCGAATAACATGGAACCGGAGAAATTTGGAATAACACTAGGTTACCTCAACAGGGATATGAACATCCCCAACAATAAGAATATCATACTTTTTCTTGACAGTAGGAAGAGGAAATTCAAAACCTCCAATAATGATAGTTGGAATTTTTCCAATAGAATTGATGCTATGAACTTGAGGTTGTTTCCTCGGAAAGTGTACCGTATGCTCATTACCATTAACATGAAAAGTGACATTGCCTTTGTTGCAATCAATAACAACCCATGCAGTATTCAAAAAGGGTCTACCAAGGATAATCAACATACTATCGTCCTCGGGAATATCAAGGATAACAAAGCCATTAAGATAGTGACATTTGCAACCACAGCAGGCACATCCTCAAAAATACCGACATGTATAGCAGTTGATTTATCAGCCATTTGCAAAGATATTTCAGTAGGTGTCAACTTATTCAATTCAAGTCTATGATATA
This sequence comes from Triticum dicoccoides, assembly GCF_002162155.2. Taxonomy (NCBI): domain Eukaryota; kingdom Viridiplantae; phylum Streptophyta; class Magnoliopsida; order Poales; family Poaceae; genus Triticum; species Triticum dicoccoides. The sequence goes on from NC_041385.1 coordinate 54,130,301, forward strand.
AAGAGAGAGGCATAACACTAACACTGGCTCCAAGATCACATAAAGCAGTTTTAACATAGTTTCTTTTAATGGAGCATGGTATAGTTTAAACCCGGGAAAACGCCGGGCCGGGCCGGGTTTCGGGCCGGGCTTGTAAAAGCCCGACCTTCATTTCTCAAGCCCGAGCCCGGCCCGAAGCTTGAAATACTTGTTGTCTTCAAGCTCGAGCCCAGCCCGAAATGAAGCCCGAAGCCCGAAAGCCCGGCCCGAACGCTATTTTTCAGTGTACGCACGTGCAAGCCGGGCCGAAGCCCGAAAGCCCGGCCCGAAATACATGAAAAGTGAAGCCCGAGCCCAGCCCGAACTATCTTCCGGGCTGCAAGACAAGGCCCGAGCCCGGCCCGAACGTCAAGCCCGGCCCAACCCGGCCCGGGTTTTTCGGGCCGGGCTCGGGTCGGGCTGTCCATGCCCAGGTTTAGTATAGTTGGTACCCCTGGAGCTCCAAGTTTCTTTGGTATTCCACCTTTAAAAGTGTAATTATCAAGCATGGTGGAAATTTCAGCTTTCGGTATCTTTCTTTTATTTGTAATGATATCCTTCATTTATTTAGCATAAGGATTTACTTTAAGCATATCAGTTAAGCGCATACGTATGAAGATAGGTCTAATCATTTTAGCAAAGCGCTCAAAATCCTCACCATCCTTTGTCTTGGATGGTTTAGGAGGAAAAGACATGGGTTTCTGAACCCATGGTTCTCTTTCTTTACCGTGCTTCCTAGCAACAAAATCTCTCTTATCATAACATTGATTCTTTGATTGTGGGTTATCAAGATCAACAACAAGTTCAATCTCTACATCATTATTATTGCTAGGTTGAGCATCAACATGAACATTATCATTAACATTATCACTAGGTTCATGTTCATCACTAGATTGTGTTTCAGCATCAGAAATAGAAATATCATTAGGATTCTCACGTGTGTCTACAATAGGTTCACTAGAAGCATGCAAAGTCCTATCATTTTTTCTTTTCTTCTTTTTGGAAGGACTAGGTGCATCTAAATTATTTCTCTGAGAATCTTGCTCGACTCTTAGGGTGGCCTTCAGGATACAAAGGTTCCCGAGTCATTCTGCCAGTTCTAGTAGCCACTCTAACAGCAAAGTCATGTTTATTATTTCATTCATCGAGCAAATCACTTTGAGCTTTAAGTACTTGTTCAGCTTGAGTGGTAACCATAGAAGCATATTTGCTAATGAGTTTAAGTTCACCTTTAACTCTAGCCATATAATCACTCAAGCGTCCTATCATGAAAGCATTACTCTTTAATTCTCTACCAACATAAGCATTAAAACTTTCTTGTCTTGCCATAAAGTCATCAAATTCATCTAAACATTGTCTAGGAAATTTAATAGACGGGATTTCAATTTTATCATATCTATAGAGAGAATTTACCTTTACTACCTGTGTCGGGTTATCAAGACAATGTGTTTTTTCAAGAGGCGGTATATTAAGACCATGTATTTCTTCAATAGGAGGTAAATTCTTAACATCTTCAGCTTTAATACCTTTTTCCTTCATTGATTTCTTTGCCTCTTGCATATCTTCAGGACTGAGAAATAGAATACCCCGCTTCTTCGGAGTTGGTTTTATTGGCTCAGGAATTGGCTCGGGAAGAGTCCAATTATTTTCATTAGTCAACATATTATTCAATAACAATTCAGCTTGGTCGACTGTTCTTTTCCTGAAAACACAACCAGCACAACTATCCAAGTGGTCCTTGGAAGCATCGGTTAGTCCATTATAAAAGATATGAAGTATTTCATTTTTCTTAAAAGGATGATCAGGGAAAGCATTAAGTAATCGGAGAATCCTCCCCCAAGCTTGTGGGAGACTCTCTTCTTCGATTTGCACAAAATTATATATTTCCCTCAAGGCAGCTTGTTTCTTATGAGCAGGAAAATATTTAGCAGAGAAGTAATAAATCATATCCTGGGGACTACTCACACAACCAGGATCAAGAGAATTAAACCAAGTTTTAGCATCACCCTTTTAATGAGAATGGAAATATCTTAAGGATATATTAATAGCGAGGCTTCTCATCATTAGTAAACAGGATGGCTATATCATTTAACTTGGTAAGATGTGCCACAACAGTTTCAGATTCATTGCCATAAAAAGGATCAGATTCAACCAAAGTAATAATTTCAGGGTCAACAGAGAATTCATAATCCTTATCAGTAACACAGATAGGTGAAGTAGCAAAAGCAGGGTCATGTTTCATTCTAGCATTAAGAGATTGCTGCTTCCATTAGCTAATAACTTCTTAAGATCATATCTATCCTTGCAAGCAAAAATAGCTCTAGCAGCTTCTTCATTCATAACATAACCCTCAGGAACAACAGGCAATTCATACTTAGGGGGAGAACCTTCATCATCAACATCATCAATAATTTCATATTCAATAATTTCATTCTCTCTAACCCTAGCAAGTTGTTCATCAAGATATTCACCTAATGGCACAGTAGTATCAAACATAGAAGTAGTTTCATCATAAGTATCATGCATAGCAGAAGTGGCATCATCAATAACATGCGACATATCAGAATTCATAGCAGTAGCAGGTTTAGGTGTCGCAAGCTTACTCAAAACAGAAGGAGAATCTAGTGTAGAGCTAGATGGCAGTTCCTTACCTCCCCTCGTAGTTGAGGGAAAAATCTTAGTTCTTTTGTCTTTCAAGTTCCTCATAGTGATCATCAGATATAAATCCCAAGTGACTCGAAGAATAGAGCTATGCTCCCCGACAATGGCGCCAGAAAATAGTCTTGATAACCCACAAGTATAGGGGATCACAACATGTTTCGAGGGTAGAGTATTCAACCCAAATTTATTGATTCGACACAAGGGGAGCCAAAGAATATTCTCAAGTATTAGCAGTTGAGTTGTCAATTCAACCACACCTGGATAACTTAGTATCTGCAGCAAAGTATTTAGTAGCAAAGTAGTATGATAGTAATGGTAACAGTGGTAAAAGTAAAGATAGCAGTTTTGTAGTAATTGTAATAGTAGCAATGGAAAAGTAAATAAGCAAAGCACAATATGTGAAAAGCTCGTAGGCATTGGATCAGTGATGGATAATTATGTCGGATGTGATTCCTCATGTAATTGTTATAACATAGGGTGACACAGAACTAGCTCCAATTCATCAATGTAATGTAAGCATGTATTCCGAATATAGTCATACATGCTTATGGAAAAGAACTTGCATGACATCTTTTGTCCTACCCTCCCGTGGCAGCGGGGTCCTAGTGGAAACTAAGGGATATTAAGGCCACCTTTTAATAGAGTACCGGACCAAAGCATTAACACATAGTGAATACATGAACTCCTCAAACTACGGTCATCACCGAGAAGTATCCCGATTATTGTCACTTCGGGGTTGTCGGATCATAACACATAATAGGTGACTATAGACTTGCAAGATAGGATCAAGAACTCACATATATTCATGAAAACATAATAGGTTCAGATCTGAAATCATGTCACTTGGGCCCTGGTGACAAGCATTAAGCATATCAAAGTCATAGCAACATCAATCTCAGAACATAGTGGATACTAGGGATTTAAACCCTAACAAAACTAACTTGATTACATGGTAAATCTCATCCAACCCATCACCGTCTAGCAAGCCTACAATGGAATTACTCACGCATGGCGGTGAGCATCATGAAATTGGTGATGGAGGATGATTGATGATGACGACGACGATGAATCCCCCTCTCCGGAGCCCCGAATGGACTCCAGATCAGCCCTCCCGAGAAAGATTAGGGCTTGGCGGTGGCTCCGTGTCGTAAAACGTGATGAAACTTTCCCTCTGATTTTTTTCTCTATGAAACGGAATATATAGAGTTGGAGTTGAGGTCGGTGGAGCATCAGGGGGCCCACGAGATAGGGGGCGCGCCCAGGGGGAGGGTGCGCGCTCCCACCCTCGTGGACAGGGTGTGGGCCCCCTGGCCTTGATTCTTTCACCAGTATTTTTTATATTTTCCAAAAGTTATCTCTGTGGATTTTCAGGTCATTCCGAGAACTTTTGTTTTCTGCACAATAAACAACACCATGGCAGTTCTGCTGAAAACAGCGTCAGTCCGGATTAGTTTCATTCAAATCATGCAAGTTAGAGTCCAAAACAAGGGCAAAAGTGTTTGGAAAAGTAGATACGTTGGAGACGTATCACATACCACATCACCTTGGTGGGAACCCTCTTCCTGGGGCGCTTGCTGTCAACATCACCAGGGTCATCTCGTCTGATCTTATACCGGAATGCACCACATACCGGGCATGTGTTCAAATCCTCGTACGCACCGCGGTAGAGGATGCAGTCATTAGGGCATGCATGTATCTTCTGCACCTCCAATCCTAGAGGGCATACAACCTTCTTTGCTGCATACGTACTGTCGGGCAATTCATTATCCTTTGGAAGCTTCTTCTTCAATATTTTCGGTAGCTTCTCAAATCCTTTGTCAGGCACACCATTCTGTGCCTTCCACTGCAGCAATTCCAGTACGGTACCGAGCTTTGTGTTGCCATCTTCGCAATTGGGGTACAACCCTTTTTTGTGATCCTCTAACATGCGATCGAACTTCAGCTCATCCTTACACTTTCACACTGTCTCTTTGCATCAACAATGACCCGGCGAAGATAATCATCGGGCACATCGTCTGGTTATCTTGATCTTCAGTTTCCCCCGTTGCAGCATATTCAGCTTCCCCCATTGCAGCATCACCATATTCAGGGGGCACATAGTTGTCATCATCTTCTTCTTCTTTGTTGTCTTCCATCATAACCCCTCTTTCTCCGTGCTTGGTCCAAACATTATAGTGTGGCATGAAACCCTTATAAAGAAGGTGGGTGTGAAGGGTTTTCGAGTCAGAGTAAGACCTCGTATTCCCACATATAGGGCATGGACAACACATAAAACCATTCTGCTTGTTTACCTCAGCCACTACGAGAAAATTATTCACGCCCTTAATGTACTCAGAGGTGCGTCTGTTACCGTACATCCATTGTCGGTTCATCTCTGCGTACATCATAAATAGATAAGTGACCAAATTAATAGAAGTTCATCATCACATTAAACCCAAAGTACATACATAGTTCTCATTGAACAACATATAGCTCGCCGGAGCATCTAATTAAACCATACATTGAAACTATGTAAAACATTTAAATGCAACAACAAATGCGATCATAACCGCAACCAAGGTAACAATTGATCCAACGGCATAATGATACCAAGCCTCAGTATGAATGGCATATTATCTAATCCTTCTAATCTTCAAGTGCATTGCATCCATCTTGATCTTGTGATCATCGACGACATACGCAACATGCAACTCCAATATCATCTTTTCCTCCTCAATTTTTTTAATTTTTCCTTCAAGTAATTGTTTTCTTCTTCAACTAAATTTAACCTCTCGACAATAGGGTCAGTTGGAATTTCCGATTCACATACCTCCTAGATAAAAAAAATCTATGTCATGTTGCTCGGCATAATTGTCATAAACACTAAATGAAACTAATAATTATAAAAGGAAATATATATACCACATCTGAATCATAGACAGGACGAGGGCCGACGGAGGCGGATACCAAAACCATCGCACTATATAATAACAAACAATAATAAGTAATAAAACTACACAAGTATCTACCTAAATCATACAAGTAAGAACTTTTTTCTTCTAGAAAGAAGATAAGATCAAGAGGTTCACCACGGTGGTGAAGGCGACGAGGTCGGCGCGGGCGATCAACGGCGGTGAGGACGGGGACGGGATAGGACGGACCGCCAAACCTAGACAAATCTCGAGGAAAATGGAGGTTGGATAAGGTGCTTCGAGAGGAGAAAGCTTAAGTGTGACTCAGGCATTTCATCGAACACCTCATGTGCATAGGAGGTGAGCTAGAGCACAACACACCTCTCACACACCTCTCCCAAAAAAACAGAGCACTTCACTGCTCTGCTCGCGGGCAAGGAGTATATATAGGCATATCGTTGGTCCCGGTTCGTGACTGGAACCGGGACTAAAGGACACCCTTTGGTCTCGGTTCAAGCCACCAACTAGGACCAATGGTGGTGGGCCAGGAGCGAGCCACATTGGCCTCAGTTCGAGCCTCGAATCGGGACCAAAGGTGCCAGATGAACCGGGACCAATGCCCCACGATGGCCCGGCCGGCTCCCTGGCCTCACAAACCGAGACCTATGCCCCCATGGGTCCCGGTTCTAAGCTGAATCGGGACTAATGGGCTGACCAGGCCTGAACCAAAGCCCTGTTTTCTACTAGTGCCCCCTTCTCTGTCCCGATGGTACCTCTGTCTGCGTGCTTCTACTAGTCGACGGGCTTGAGAAGTTGTCACTTGGAGTGCTTCCACGCTTTCGAAGAGGGATGCACTAGTGCTGGTCAGACACATGTTGTGCACAATGCTAGTGCACTTCGTTATGACGATCGCCTTCAACAAGTCCATCCTCAGGTACGTGAATCGTGTCATCTGCGGCTTCCTTTGGGTTGGCTAGAAGGACGCCCATGATGGCCATTGCTTGGTCAACTGGAAGAGGATGTGCCGGTCACTCTCGTTTGGTGAGCTCAAAGTCCCACACTATCTGATCCGATGCATCACCACAGGAAAAACATACGAAGCCGTGTACGAAACATACACAACAAAGCCCATTTTAACCCCGACGAATTGTACGCCGAGTGTTACACTCGGTTATAGTTGACGGCTTACCATGTTTCAGCATAGGGGATGTAAGCCGAGTATAATACAGAGGCACCCGTGTAGATAGGAGATCACAACCGGCCACGTTGGTTGCCTACAAGCCTAGTGTTCACTAAGTCGTGTACCAGCACAGACACACGTTTTACTTATAAGCCGTGGAGGCAGCTTAGCCGTGTCATTATGTGAAGCATACAGCTTACAGATAAGCCGTGAACGTGTATGTAAGCCATGCACTCTGTTTAAGTATGACATAGACAAAATCGGATCATGTGCTTCGAAAAAGAGTGGTCATGGCGGCAGCCACATCGAAACTATAGATGATAAACCATATGCTGTTGCGTAAGCTTTATTGTGTTTGATTATTATATGGTTGTAAAATAATTGTTAAATATAATGAAAATTCCCATGCATATTTGCACGTTGATGTGTGTCTTCTCCATGTATGTTGCATGCTCAGGTGACATACTTATATGTTATAGCGTGGCTAACTATTTAGATGTATTCCCGCAAAAAAGGAACTATTTAGATGTAGGATATTCCATTGCTTTTTCTAAGCCAATATTGAAGATGATCTGGTATTGTGTTCCCTTCTCCAACCCTGAGCCAACCCTACCTTCATAGCTTTCCTTCCCATCACCGCCTCCGGTCCAGTGGCAATGGCCCTCGCCTCTCTTCTTCCTCCCCTCCTCTCCCCCGGAGATCCGGACCCTCCCTTTCCCGGCGAGCTCGCCAAGTTTGAATTGTCGTAATTTCGTGGAGCACTCTGCCTCACTTGTACTACTGAAAGTAATTCTGGGAATTCGGCACGTGAACCTACAGCTTTCCCAGAATTAGTAATTTTGAACTTTTTGCTCCTGGCAGCTTGTTGGCACGTGAACCTACAGCTTGTCTTATTTTTTTAGGGAACTATAGATGATAAACCGTATGCTGTTGCGTAAGCTTTATTGTGCTTGATTATTATATGGTTGTAAAATAATTGTTAAATATAATAAAAATTCCCATGCATATTTGCACGTTGATGTGTGTCTTCTCCATGTATGTTGCATGCTCAGGTGACATACTTATATGTTATAGCGTGGCTAACTATTTAGATGTATTCCCGCAAAAAAGGAACTATTTAGATGTAGGATATTCCATTGCTTTTTCTAAGCCAATATTGAAGATGATCTGGTATTGTGTTCCCTTCTCCAACCCTGAGCCAACCCTACCTTCATAGCTTTCCTTCCCATCACCGCCTCCGGTCCAGTGGCAATGGCCCTCGCCTCTCTTCTTCCTCCCCTCCTCTCCCCCGGAGATCCGGACCCTCCCTTTCCCGGCGAGCTCGCCAAGTTTGAATCCTCGTAATTTCGTGGAGCACTCTGCCTCACTTGTACTACTGAAAGTAATTCTGGGAATTCGGCACGTGAACCTACAGCTTTCCCAAAATTAGTAATTTTGAACTTTTTTTCTCCTGGCAGCTTGTTGGCACGTGAACCTACAGCTTGTCTTATTTTTTTAGGGATAGCTACAGCTTGTCAGCTTCGTAATCTCCTACTGCCGAGTCCGTATATCCATCTGCTGTTACAGGATTCCATGTCTAATGTTTCTCTACAGACGGGTTCAGATGCTTTGTGGTTCAGTCTGAATTCTCTGTCTGCCGATCTTTATATGAAGCATGAACTAACGCAACTCCACTGGACTCTGATTTGTTTATCAGTGCAACACACAGACTTTGGTTGGTTCGCGTCATACCCTATAAGCTAAGCTACTCCATTTGACCGTGTGTTCAGCAGCTTATGTCCTACACCTGTGGCTGTGGGGACGTAAAGTTAGAAGACGGATGTACTATTTAAACAAGAAAATGAAGAAAAAAAATATATGTCAAGAGTGGGATTTGAACCCACGCCCTTTCGGACCAGTACCTGAAACTGGCGCCTTAGACCAACTCGGCCATCTTGACGTTTGAACGCAATGTCGACAAGACATTACATATAATACAAGCTAGGTCTCAAACTCACGAATATCACTATGCTTTCGTTTTACTTTACATCTGATGTGGTTGAGTTATTTCCTTAGGTAAGGTTGCACAGTGAATGCAAAGATGTATACGTAATTTAGCAATTCCTTAGCATCATCCACAATCGTATCCTTCTCAAGCTTGGCATCGCCGGGTTGCGACTCCGGTCTTGGTCCCATCTTCCGCGTCTCCACTTTGTGGCCTGTTGGGGACGGGAGCTCCTTTCGGTTCCGGACTTTGTAAAGTTTAACTAGCTTTGTAGGAAAAGATATCAACATTAACGCTATGAAATCGATATTATTTGATGCATGATGAAATTATTTTCCATAAGATATACCTTCACTATTGTAGATGTTGATATGTTTTTCTATAAAATTATTCAAACTTTGAAATTTTAATTTTGACTAAATCTTATATGCAGACTAAAAAGAAACGGAGGAAGCTCTGCTTGTTCCACGTGGGCTTGCATTGTTGTTAGTGATTCGAAGGCATTCACGGTGACCTTGGTACTGCGGCCATGGTCCAGTACGCCGATCTATGACACCATCTTGGGCCTCCCCCCCTCTCTATCTCGCGTGCGCCCACACACACACACACACACACACACACACACACGGAGCTCTTCAACCGGTGGATGGATTCCGGTCAAGACGCCATCTTGTGATGCGGCAGTTTTCTTGAGCTCTGTCTCGAATCCCAACCGACCTTTCACCTGGAAAACATGGGTGTTGTTGCACACTTGCACATCAAGATTTTCCTCCGGCTAGCCCTTCAGAATAGGTGTTGGACGGCCGACCGCCTGGCTCGACGAGGTCTGCCGCATGTGGACTGTTGTGCCCCCTTTTCTTTTTTGAGGTAAACTATTGTGCCCTTTGGGACCATGAGGTAGAGAGCATGCAACACATGTTGGCAGCTGGATAGTCTTTCTCCAGGTAGCTATGGTATGAAGTCCTCTCATGGAGCAGGTCCACTATTGTTGTGCCTAGCCAAGACTTCCCCTTCAGGCTGTGGTAGGCGGGCTCCCTACATCAGACGTCGAATGCCCTTTGCAAGGGATTCGCCTCCATCATGGTGCTCACAGCCTGCTAACTTTGGAAGCTGAGGAACAACTACAACTTCCATGACAAGCGCCCTTTGTGAGGCACCTGATCCTAAGCATTCGGAGGATGTGCATCTTTGAGAAGCCAAGGGTTCAGATATCATCCTACCATCGAGGTAGCTCTCCTTTTGTGGGGCCGAGCAACCCCTTTTGTTCTGCTCACGCGATCACATCATGTCGTCTTCTGTGTACGTGGATTTGCGTTTTTGCCTGCCTATGTTTTCTCATACTCCTATCAACGGAATGATACACAAGTATTGAATATTCGCGGGCGAGCGTCTGGTCAAGCAAGACGATGGACAAGGTGGGTGGGCTCTAGTGGATCCATCGTAGTGCCGGTGGAAGGTGGAAAGAGCGTGGGCCGCTGCTTCGGGGGTTGACTTGACAAAACGTCAAAACTTGCATGGGAAAAGAGAGGGTGGATTCAAAATCGCGAGGGCACCAACTGGGTCTTCGGTGGGTATAGACAGTCGGAGCTCTCAGTCCACTCGACTTCTCTGCTCCTTTCTCGTCCTCTCCACTTCTCCGAATCTCTCCACCCCTCCGCCATAGCCAAGTCTGGCGATGAGTCCAGCAGCGAGTCCAATCCGATGGAGCGGGATGACCTCATGAAAGAGGAGGACTCTGGCTCTGGCAGCGATGCGCCCGAGGACGAGGAGCTCGCGCTCCACATCGCCATCTGGCGGTCACAACTCGACACAACGGTGGAAGCTCGAGCTTAGTGGCTTCCGCCGCCAGCCCCTCCAGGCTGTGCCGCCGCAATGCTGCCCGGGCTCGCTACAACTTCCATGACAAGCGCCCTTTGTGAGGCACCGGATCCTAAGCATTCGGAGGATGTGCATCTTTGAGAAGCCAAGGGTTCAGATATCATCCTACCACCGAGGTAGCTCTCCTTTTGTGGGGCCGAGCAACCCCTTTTGTTCTGCTCATGCGATCACATCATGTCGTCTTCTGTGTACGTGGATTTGCGTTTTTGCCTGCCTATGTTTTCTCATACTCCTATCAACGGAATGATACACAAGTTTTGAATATTCGCGGGCGAGCGTCTGGTCAAGCAAGACGATGAACAAGGTGGGTGGGCTCTAGTGGATCCATCATAGTGGCGGTGGAAAGTGGAAAGAGCGTGGGCCGCTGCTTCGGGGGTTGACTTGACAAAACGTCAAAACTTGCATGGGAAAAGAGAGGGTGGATTCAAAATCGCGAGGGCACCAACTGGGTTTTCGGTGGGTCTAGACAGTCAGAGCTCTCAGTCCACTCGACTTCTCTGCTCCCTTCTCGTCCTCTCCACTTCTCCGAATCTCTCCGCCCCTCCGCCATAGCTAAGTCTGGCGATGAGTCCAGCAGCGAGTCCAATCCGATGGAACGGGACGACCTCATGAAAGAGGAGGACTCTGGCTCTGGCAGCGATGCGCCCGAGGACGAGGAGCTCGCGCTCCACATCGCCATCGGCGGTCACAAATCGACACACCGGTGGAAGCTCGAGCTCAGTGGCTTCCGCCGCCAGCCCCTCCAGGCTATGCCGCCGCAATGCTGCCCGGGCTCGCCCTTCTCCCTCTGCCGCTCGAGATTCGGAGCAGGGCGGCCCCCTCCCTTCCCCTTCAGCTTCGCTGCTCGGGAAGCGTTGGGTGCTCGTGCCCATGGCTCCGGTGCACATGCGCATACTAGGGTCAGAGGCAAAGGCCGCCCGGCATGAGCGGCAGTGGGCGGTGGCCACGGCGGAGCCCGGCTCGTCCTGGCAGCGTGCACCCTCCATGTTGGTGGATCCGAAGGAGGCGCTTCTCCGCGAGGTTATGTGGCACTCGCTCACCACAGCAGAGACTGAGGCGAAGCGCCTCCGGCGGAAGAACACGAAGGTGCTCTGCCTCGGGCTAGAGGCTTCAGAGCGCCTCATGAGGTAGAAGGAGCACGCCAAGGTGAAGGCGGCATGCCACGCCTGGGAGCGAAGCCACACCATCTGTTGTCTGGCGAGGTACATCTCCTCCGCGTCGAAGAGCAGCACCACCAGCTCGGACGGCGACGACGACAACGATCCTCTCACTGCATGCGGACACATACACACGGAGGAGATGGACCACCATGCCGCCGACCGCAAGGGCAAGGGTAAGGGCAAGGGAAAGGGCCCATCCATGAAGTGGTGATCCCGCCCTTCGTATTGCCTTTTTTATTTGTATCAAGTTTAATCCAGTGAACTTTTTCTATTTCGGGTCTGATTAGTCTGTGGATGAACTATCGTATCGATTTATATTTCTCTATCTGGTGAACTTGTTTATGATGTTGATCTACGTGTTATGTTGCTGCCTAATTTGTATGGATTTGGGTGTGGGGATCTGGATACTGCGATTGTGGACATGGATATATTGGGACTGCCGGTCAGTGCCGGCGCGCGCGTCCGGATGCGGGCGTGTAGGTATTTGGATATGAATAACAGCACGAGAGTTTAGCTAAGACTCATAAACCCACTATACACCATTGCATAGTTGTTGTTGTGGCCGCTCACTTTCTCTCACTTGCACAAACGAAGGTGGAAGATGGAGCACACAATTTTTTCGGCGCACAAACGCCTCAGCCGCACGAACGGCGCCTCGGCCGCACGAATAGCCTAATTTTTCTTTGAGCACGAACTCTGGCTCGACACATACCGCAACATGTTGATCAGTACATGGGAGGGGGTTTTATACCCAGGGTAGCACACACACGCGTCCCGGCCACCAACTCCACGCACGCACGTCCTACCTAACAGACCTGCAATCTCTCCACGATCTATGACCCGACCATGCTGCTAACGGCTCCATGCACCAACTAAATCACGACTACATGCATGCGGGAGTCTGCTCAAACGGCCACACGACTAGCACTCGCACAAGCACAGGACCCGGCAAATTGACCGTGATCCATATGACTTGGACTAACAACGTGCATACGCCCGCGTGACTTATGTCTAACACTCTCCCCTTAAGCTAGAACCTCGTTGTCGCCCGAGTTGTTGCGGCTTCCGTCGTCGTAGTCATGACCGTCGCATCGTGCCGCTGCGGCCTCCCCCGCGCAGCACCCCACGTCCCATGCTTCCAGGCTCGCGTACACGACGCGCACGCACGCAGTCGCCACGGCCCGAGTTCAGTGCCCCGACGCGGTCACTCCTCCGCGCTCGGACGCGAACTCCAGCGACAAACGCCGGAAGGATGTAGCCGAACTCGAGCACGGACTTGAGCACAACGGCGACAAACGCCTCCTCCCAACGTCAACCTTATGCGCGCCCACGGTCACGACGCGCCTGACACGTCCTGTGCGCACCCATAACATTCACCGGTCGCACCCGGCTCGCCGCCGCGGCTTATTGCCCTGCACCGCTGCGGCTGTAATGCAACATCTCCCATGCCGCCATGCCGTTGTGTGTCGTTGAAGCCGCCACCATGCAGGTCCTCCGCGGCCTCCTCACCGTGCCGCCGCAGCCACAACGGCCTCCTCGCTGCGCCGCGCACCTCCATGGACCGACACATGACCCGGAGCATCGCGCAGCCGCCAGCGAACTCCGTCGCCGCCGGCAACGCCTCCGGCAAGGAGAATGATGCCCAAGATGAACTAGCTCATGATACCAAATGTTGTTGCCGCTCACTTTCTCTCACTCGCACAAACGAAGGTGAAAGATGGAGCACACAATTTTTCCGGCGCACAAACGCCTCTGCCACACGAACGGCGCCTCAGCCGCACGAACAGCCTAATTTTTCCTTGAGCACGAACTCTGGCTCGGTACATCCGCAGCACGTTGATCAGTACATGGAAGGGGGTTGCGCCCCGGCCACCAACTCCACGCACGCACGTCCTGCCTAACAGACCTGGAATGTCTCCACGATCTATGACCCGACCATGCTGCTAACGGCTCCTTGCACCAACTAAATCATGACTACATGCATGCGGGAGTCTGCTCAAACGGCCACACGACTAGCACTCGCACAAGCACATGACCCGGCAAACTGACCATGATCCATATGACTTGGTCTAACAACGTGCTCACGCCCGCGCGGCTTATGTCTAACAATTGTTACAGGTTGACAACATCTTTATCAGAGGGGGAGCGGGTTAATTAATGAATTCGGTGACTGGTTCATCGATTGGTCAGCCGATAACATGTTGCACCCATCCGACGACGGCTTGCACGACGTAGGCCATCATGTAGAACTCTTCGTCCTCCTTGGGAAGCGCCACCTCGTTTCCGGCCAATCTGGTGCACCCATATGAGGCGTCCGTCGCCGCCTTTAGCTTCTCTGGTATGCCGCTATATCGCCCAGCAGCGACTGACCGCGCCGCCCACTGCAGCGGCAGGACGACGCCGCTGAGTAGAGATGCAGGTATGACCGCATGACCTTCCTGGGCTTGGCGTCCTTGGTGTGGGCGAGCGCAGACTAGATGCTGGCCTTCGCTACCGTGGCGTTAGCCACCATCAGCCTGGTGGCGAGCACCGCGAGCTCCGGGAAGCCGTACGCAGAGCGGAAGGAAGGGTCGATGCAGAGCATGGACGTACCAGCTGCTGAGGCTGATGCAGAAGTCGTCCAGCGGGGAACGTGGCGCGGCGCTGGAACTTGACCCACCGTGAACATCGGTGGCCGACGAGAGGATGAGGAGGAGGAGTGCCCCGCCGAGCATCAAAGAGGATGTCCCCACGGCCATGGTGGTGGCGTACTGTCCCTCGGTCTCTCCCTCCCTCTGCCCCCTTTGTCTCTTCTTATTAGTTCAACCTTAACGGCGGGTGTATCATATCATAATTAAAAGAAAATAAATCTATCAGGTTCAATCAAATCATTTGAGATATGCTCCATAAATCCATACCTAAAAATCTTATATGTCAAACATTTATATATGCAATCACACTTCATAGTAAGCGAATCGCGGAAGATCTCAGGATAATACGCCATATTTTAAACATTAAATGAGTGTTTAGATGCACTACCATTTACCATTTAGATCACCCATCTTCAACAGCCGCCCAACACGCGGCGCGCTAAAAACTACTTTGCAGCGCGTTGATAGCCTGGTTTGGCGCGGCGGGCAGCACTGACTCCAGTAGACGCGCTAGAATGCAGCACGCGCGCGTTGCTCCAGCAGCTCGCAAAAATACATCGCACGCGACTCTTGCACAAACAACATATGCGCTCCAAACACAAGCAAAAAGATCAAACACAAACAAAATAAATCAACAATAATAGTTTAATTTCGTTATTACAACTCAAACAAATAGTTTATCGTTCAATACAACAAATAGTTCAACAATACAACATCAAACGCACAAATCATGATGCTCTTTGTCGGTCATTCCAAGCCCACCACTCCACAGTGAGATCCTTCTGAATATCACCATGCACCGCAGGACGTCGAATGGCATGATAGGAGGCAACAAAACGAGCCACCCTTTCAGCCATCAGCCGCACTCGTAGGGATGTCCCAAGAGCTCATACTGAGAGTAGTCTACATCTTGGCCACGCTCATTCTCGATGATCATGTTATGCATGATCACACAAGCGTGCATGATGGACCAAAGCATCTTTTGATCCCAAAATCTAGTTGGTCCTCTCACAATAGCAAATTGGGCTTGCAAAATCCCAAAAGCTCTATCCACATCTTTTCTAGCCGCCGCCTGAGCATTGTGGAAATCAAGATTCCTGTTTTTTGAGCGGCTTCACAAATGTTTGCCACTTTGGGTAGATGCCATCCGCAAGATAGTAGTCATAGTTATATGTACGACCATTTGCTACAAACTGCACCGGTGGCAGTTCACCATTTGCAATCTTATTCATCAGTGGTGATTGGTTGACAACGTTGATGTCATTCAAAGATCCAGGCATTCCAAAAAAGCATGCTAAATCCAAGTCTCTTGATCGGCCACCGCTTCAAGGATTATAGTAGAATCATTTTTTTGGCCCGGGAATTGCCCATGCCATGCCTTTGGACAATTCTTCCAACTCCGATGCATGCAATCTATTGAGCCAAGCATACCTGGGAAGCTACGAGCTTTGTTCATCTCCAATAGCCTTGCGCGTCTTCAGCATCGGGAGATCTCAAATACTCCTGGCCAAACACTTGCACAATTCCGACTGCGAAACGCTTGACACACATGATGGCTTGGATCTCACCCATGGCCAAGTGATCATCAACTAGATCAGACGGGATATCGTATGCCAACATACGCAAAGCTGTTGTCACCTTCTGAAAGGTGCTATGCCCGAGCTGTCCGTCGACATTCCTCCTTTGCTGAAAAAAGGGTCATGGCTCGCTAGTTTCTCTGCAATGCGCCCGAACAACTCGATGCTCATCCTAAACCGGCGACGAAAGTACGACTCCGGGTATGTGGGATTCTCCACAAAATAGTGCCTCATTAATCTGTTGTGGGCATCGATCCTATCCCTCCAAATTTTTTGCCGACCCAAAATCGAACCACCGTGCTTTGGTTAATTTTGTGCCGACCCAGAATCGAACCACCGTGCTTTGGTTTTTTGTTGATGTTCATTGCTAGGATCATTGCAAGATCCTCCTCCTCTTCCATATCAAATTCTTCTTTGGAAGAATCATACGACGAACTCATCTACAATGTTCAATATAACTAGGCTATAAACTACAATCAACATGCACTAAATTCATGTAAAAAGCTGTGAAGTTTGAGCAATACATACCTTGCGGGCGTTTTGTCGTACACCTTGCGGGCGCTGTTTGTCGGAGGACTGCCGCACGCGACGGGCGGCGGTGAGTAGAGGGAGACGAAGGAAGCTGCCGCGGTGCGAGGATAGGCTAGGGAAGCGCCGGAACGGTCGCCGGAATAAATGGGGTGGCACGGGCGGTGGCGGCGCAACGGCTGGATGGGGTAGGTGGAGTTGCGAGCGAGCGCTCGAGAGTCCAGCGCGCGGAAGCGGGCGCAACAAATAAGCGGTGCGTGATGGTGTTTCGGCCCGCGCACTGAACTAGATATGCCGCGCGCGCGATTTTTGCGCCTCCGCTGGAGCACCCAGAGCGGTAGCGCGCGCAAAAAACATTGATTTTTCAGTGCGGCGCTTATGTATCACGGCTGTTGGAGATGCTCTAAACCAAGAAGCAACAGATACGAGCATTAGAGCATCTCTAGCAGACCATGTTAAAGGGCTGAACCCGTATAATTCTGGCGAGTATATGGGTTCATCCCGTTTTTCTGGCTAGTACGGACACCGTATCCGCGGCCTCACCCGTAAAAAATTTACCGCGGCCTGCAAAAACTCTCTCCCACCTCTATATATATGCGGTTTCACCGCTCGGATATGGGTCAAACCCTATCCATAATTTGTGAGTCGACATTATATAGGGTCTGCTAGAGATGCTCTTAGGCGAGCAACCATCACCAAGAAACCATGACGAGTCGCAGCCCAACCATCCTCCTCGTCATCACACTAGTGCTGGTCATGAAACGGAAAATTGGGCGGTTCCGATAGGTACCAGCAACCCGCTAGCCTATCAATTGGTGGCACCTTGTACCGTATATTGACTCTTGTGTTATATAAAATGTTTTCACTATTTATGAAATATTGGTATTTCAATAGCTGGTCCACCATAGTACTACTTTTGTCAATCTAGGAGCCCGGGAGTACTACTTTATGTGAGAGAAGGAGGCACATGCATCAGTCTCTTCTCTCTCCCTTGCAAACAAATCCATAGACTTTATTCCATCTTAGCAAATTAGAAACACTCATATCTTTTGAACAATAAGTTCGTATTTGAAATAATATATATATTTAAATTCTTGACGTCAAGACCTTTAAAACTAGACCAATCTTGGATACATTTCAAACACATTTAAATTTTAACATTTCATATTTGGTATGTGGACTAACACATTTCAGTTCAGAAAATGTGAAACAAGCCAATAGCATATTTCAAATTTGTGAAATAATAACTAAAAAGTTGAAATTGTAATATACAATTGTAAAACTGATTATTTGAAAATGTGAACAATGTATTTCACTTTCCGTGCTTACTAGTTCACAATTCAGAACCAACAGTTCACTTTTCACTTGCTTCTTTTGAAAAAATAACACCTATTTCAATTGCACATTTCTCAAACAACTCATTTCACTCTTTCGTAATAAATTGTTTCAGATTTTCAAATAATCTATTTCACAATTATATATTATTAATTCACTTTTTACGGTTACTAGTTCACAATTCAGAACCTACATTTCAGTTTACACTAGCTTGTTTCACAAAAAAACATATATTTTGACTGCACATATCTCACATAAACTATTTCACTGTTTTGAAATAAATTGTATCACGTTTTAGAATAATCAGTTTCACAAATGATACATTATAATTCACTTTTTGTGGTTGCTACTTCACAATTCATAAGCTACATTTTTCTTTTCACTGGCTTGTTTCATAAAAGGCACATCCATTTCAGTTGCTCATTTTTTAAATAACATATTTCACTCTTTTGAAAATTAAACTATTACACATTTCCAAATAATCAGCTTCACAAGTTGTCATTTCAGTTTCATAAATATTTTCACTTTCAAAACCAATATTTCACTTCCTCTGTCTTGTTTCACAAAAAACAGATTTTCCAAGTGAAATAGATTTGTTTCACATATGAATGTGAAACGATGAAATTTAAACGTGTTTGAAATATATCCAAAATTGTTATTTTCAAATAATCTGTTTCACAATGATATATTATAATTTCACTTTTTGTGGTTACTACTTCACAATTGAGAACCTACATTTCACTTTACACTGCTTTGAAAAAAAAACATATATTTCAACTGCACATTTCTTAGATAAACTATTTCACTATTTTGAAATTAATTGTTTGACATTTTTGAATAATCAATTTCACAATAATACATTATAATTTCACTTTCTGTGGTTGCTATTTCACAATTCAGAAGCTACATTTTTCTTTTCACTAGCTTGTTTCATAAAAAGCACATCTATTTCAGTTGCTCATTTTTGAAATAACATATTTCACTCTTTTCAAATTAGACTATTACACATTTTCAAATAATCAGTTTCACAAGTTGACATTTCAGTTTCATTTTTTTCACTTTCAACCAATATTTCAGTTCCGCTGTCTTGTTTCACAAAAAACACATTTTTCAAGTGAAATAGGTTTGTTCCACATACGAAATGTGAAACGTTAAATTTAAACGTGTTTCAAATATATCAAAAATTGGTTTACTTCTAAAGGTATTGACACTAGGAGTTCAAATTCATAAATTATTTCACAAATAACCTTATGTTTTAAAAGATATATATGTTTTAAATTGGTCAAGATGAAAAAAGTCCATGAATTTGTTTGCAAGGGAGAGAGGAAAGACAGATGCATACGTGTGTGAAGAAAGAGAGAGAGTGTGTGTGTGTCTGTGTGTGTGTGAGAGAGAGAGAACTGTCACATCTATGCATGCGAGGTAAGGACAAAAGGTGTGGGCTAATAGCTGTATTTGATCTAGTATTCATTTTGCATAGTAAAATGGGATGAATAATTGCTCTTCATGGACCGCATCTTAAAGTAGGTGTTCACTGGTGACATGGTTTCCTAGGGGGTGGGGGCGCGCAAACCCATCTAGGGTTTCCCCTGGCCGCCGCCCCTCCTCTAGATCCATCTAGATGGGCCGGCCCCCTCTCCCCTTTCCCCTATATATAGTGAGGGGGTGGGAGGGTAGCAACAACCGTTCCCTTGGCGTAGCCCCTCCCTCCTCCAACTCTTCCTCCTCCTCCATAGTGCTTGGCGAAGCCCTGCTGGAGAACCACGAGCTCCATCAACACCACGCCGTCGTGCTGTCGGAGTTCTCCCTCAACTTCTCCTCTCCCCTTGCTGGATCAAGAAGGAGGAGACCTCCCCGGGCTGTATGTGTGTTGAACGCGGAGGCGCCGTCCGTTCGGCGCTAGATTGGATCTTCCGCGATTTGAATCGCCGCGAGTACGACTCCATCAACCGCGTTCTTGTAACGCTTCCGCTTAGCAATCTTTAAAGGTATGAAGATGCTCATCCTCTCCCTCTCTTGTTGCTAGAGTCTCCATAGATTGATCTTGGTGTTGCGTAGAAAATTTTGAATTTGTGCTACGTTCCCCAACACAAACAAATGTTTCTCTCTCATCACATGGGAATCAAGACCAATTACATTCGACACATGTTCTCCTCATGTTCTACATGCAATGGAAGTGGGGTAATTAAATAGGAGAGTGATGGTGGCTTACACCTTCCAAATGCATTTTCTACTCCACTCCATAATCTGGCTTAAAATTTCTATATGTACAATTATTTGAGGACGGAGGGAGTATTATTATTTTTTGACTTTATTTACTAGTTTTGTGTTTGTCTTTTTTTTCAAGTTTTAGTTTGTTCTTTTTGTTTCAATTGATTT
>NC_041385.1:54150785-54153882 GCF_002162155.2 Triticum dicoccoides
GGGGGGGGTATTATGTCTAAGTTCAATCAATTTATTGTTCTTGTGTGCCTGCATGTGCGCACCACACGCATAGGTGTGTGGGTGTGCGTGCACGCCCATTGATGCATGTTAGTCTTTAGTGTTGTTATTATGCTATCTGAACATTCGATATACATGGATGTATACATATAGATCATATTGTTGTTTGAATATTGCACCACTTTATATTTGTTCTTGCATATTGTGGTGTAGGGCAAATTCTACGAAATTGATGGGGAAGTTCTTCTCATCATTTGTCTTAAGGTTATTTTCTTCAAAAATTTCCTCCTTTAGAGAAACACCTAAATCCTTAATTTATTCTACCTTAGAAAGATGTATTTTTTGGTTCTAATATGTTTCTTTCTTTTCAAGCGAGGAGAAAAAAATGACTAGCACCAAATATAAAACTGTTTATTTTCCTTATAAGCTAATGCTTTTCCTATATTTTTATTGATTAGTTAATTTTTTGCCTGTTAGATTTTCTCTGATATTTACGCATGTGGTGGTGGTTTGACGTTGCGGTTGTATGTTATTTCTTAAGTTTGTAATGAGCTTAAAATTTATTTCATTTTCTTATTTTCTGTATTTAAATCATTAGTTGCATTCAAGTTCTACTAGGTTAGCATGCACAATAAAACGAGATATAATCTAATTCCAACATATAAGAAAAAAATTATGCCAATAATATTTTAAGATTAATTCCTGTTAGGTATAGTTGTAGAATATTAATTTTCTTTGTTACTTTCTTGTTATTAATGTTAGGGTAAACTATCCCCGTAAACTATATATTTCTTCTTGCATAATGTTGAATAGTGGACATTCTATGTGTGCAAGATTTAGTCATCATTTGTTTTAAGTTTTATTTCATCATTTTCTTTTTCTTTAGGGTAGTACCAACGCGCTTAATTCATTCTACCTAATAATAACATTTTTTTTGTTTTTAGTTCATGTTTTTAGTTAGTACATTTATTTGTTTACTGATAAGAAAAGAGTGTCCAACTCGATTTTTTTCCTTTTCTCTCTAGTCATAATGTTTCTTGCTCCTTTTTCATGTTTTTGCTTAACCAAAATTTGTTGTTGGGTTTTCTCCTATATTTGTGCATGGCAATTTGTTGTTGCAATCATGTGTCGGTATTTAATTTTGTGCAACAAACTTAAAATGGAATTTATTTCTACAATTGATCTATTTAAATCATAATTTACACTGAAGTTCGACTAGTTTACACTTGTTTATTGCATAGCACTCCATCCATTCCTTTATATAAGGTGTACTTGTTTTCTCAAAAGTCAAACGAGTGCATGGTTGACATAGTTTTTAGAAAAATATATTAACATCCACTATACATAATTTATATGAAAAGTTGTTTCATATTTTATCTATTAGATATTTCTGACGTTGTTATTTCATTCTATAATCTTGGTCAAACATTCAAATGGTTGACTTGCACAAAAACGAGTACACCTTATATTTTGGAACGGAGGGAAATAGGTTGCAAGTTTTCCATATATTCTTCTTTATGTTTATAGGAAAATAGTTTGACAACATGTATTTATGATTTGTTCATGTCAGACATAGTTGTGTAATATTAACTTTTATTTTTCATTTTCTTAGGGTTAAACTATCCCCATAATTCATTTTTCCTAAGAAAGCAATATTTTCTTTGTTTTTTTGTCTTTGTTCATTTCTTGTATGAGGTAAAAACATGAGGTCTGGATTGTGGAATGTTAGCTGTCCTTTAATCTACTACTACGATCATGCATTTCCAGCATGCAACATGCACGCACGCGCGCGGTGGAACTAAGGCCGAATAATCGCAGCTGCCACAGCCCGGTAGCTCGTGGAGCCAGACGCCTGGGCCGCCGATGTGGATTGAAAAAAGTGACTGACCCAAACTGTAAACTCAGTCAGCCCATATAATTATTACGGAGGGGGAGCGGGTTCATGAATGAATTCAGTGACCGATACTAAGCTTCACCCAGTCGACGACGGCCTGCACGATGTAGGCCATCCTGAAGAACTCACCGTTCTCCTTGGGAAGCGCCACCTCGTCGGCCAAATTGATGCACTCTGCCGAGACGTGCCAACAGGCCGCCTCTAGCACCTCCGAAACGCCGCTATAGCGCCCCTCAGCGACCGACCGTGCCGCCCACTGCAGCCGCGGGACGGCGCCGACGTAGAGCTGCAGGCACGACCGCATGACCTTCTTGAACTTGGCGTCCTTGGCATGGGCGAGCGCAGACTCGATGCTGGCCTTGGCTACCGTGCCATTGGTCACTGTCAGCCTGGTGGCGAGCACCGCGAGCTCCGGCAAGCTGCGTGCAGAGCGGCAGGAGTTGTCGATGCAGAGCGCGGACACACACATGTCCGACGTGACGTAGTGGCTGCCGAGGCTGTTGCAGAGGTCATCCAGCGGGGAACGTGGCGCGGCGCTGGAGCTTGATCCACCGTGAACATCAATGGCCAGGGAGAGGACGAGGACAAGGAGGAGAGCGCCGCCGAGAATCGAAGAGGATGTGCCCATGGCCATGGTGTTGGCGTGTTTTCTCTGGGTCTCTCCCTCCAGCTGCCCTCCTTGTCTCTTCTTAATAGTTCACCTTAACGGGCGGTGTATCATATCATAAACAAAAGAAAATAAATTCAGCAGCTTCGATGGAATCATCTGAGATATGCTCCATAAATCCATACCTAGGAAGCCTATATCTCAAACATTGATATATGTAATCATCTTCATAGGAAGCGAATAGCCGAAGATCTCAGGATTATACGCCATATCTCCAGCATTAAATGAGTGTTTACAGCTTTACATACACTACCAGTTATATCCACTAGTAGAGAAATGGCCTATTGTCCCGGTTCGTAAGGGCCATTTGTCCCGGTTTTTGAACCGGGACTAAAGTGTAGGTACTAATGCCCTAGACGTTTAGTCTCGATTCTTACACAAACCGGGACAGATGGGCCTCCACGTGGCCGGTGCGGCGAGCCCAGGCAGGAGACCCTTTGGTCCCGGTTGGTGGCACCAACCGGGACCAATAGGCATCCACGCGTCAGCATTTCAGGTGCGGTTTTTTTTGTTTTTTA
>NC_041385.1:54154222-54189115 GCF_002162155.2 Triticum dicoccoides
GGGTTAGGGGGTTGTGGGGGGTTAATTTAGGTGTTTCATATATTGTGTTAGCTAGCTAATTAATAGAGAGAAGTGTCCTCTCTTATCTCCGTGCTTGGTGACGCTACGTACTATACGTATAGAGAGGACTAGACACGCTAGCTAGTAAGCAAATGAAGGAAACAGAAGATCGTCATGAACATATGCATACAGAGAGAAGTGATATCGACCACCTCTCCTCTCAGAGATTGGTTGAACAACATGTTCTCGTATATCTATCCGACGCTACTGGCTACATATATACAATATAAGTATCTCTTACAATATAATCTTCTAATTAAAAACGAACTGATCAGGGTCCACATGGTATTCTCCGTCTTTAGCGAGCACGTGGTCAAGAAAGAATGCCGCCAATTCCCCTTGAATTGCTCGCATATGATCTGGTGGTAGGAGTTCATCTCGCATCCAAAATATCTAATTTGAAGAAGGGGGTCAATATATATATATGAATAAATAAAATCGAACACAAATGATGGTAATAAAATAAAATTGTGAATATTATTATTTACGCACTTCATATTGTTTGTCAGAGTAGCCCCGCTCACAGGTCGTGTGGCAGATGGACTCGCAAATGTAGTATCCACAGTAATCATTCCCTTGTTCCTGCTACAACCACTTTACTAGAAATAGAGGTCAATCGAATTGATAATTAACAAGATGCTAAATGATATTGATGAAACTAGCGCTTGAATCACTAGGAGATGCGTGGAACATGCTACTATAGTATTTATTTTCGGGTGTCTAAATTGCAGCTTCTTCGGCAGTCCCGGAGTTTTTGAGGTGAATTTTTTCCAAACCCTGCCAGACCAAGAAAACAATTACTTGATATCAGGAAATGAACAAAGTTGCCGACATGGTGCGATAATGATCAATTTAACTTACTTCTCTAGAATTTCAGTCATGTCCGCATACTCCTTGGGATCTTTTCGTCTCGAGTCTAAGACGATTACTAGTCCCTACTCAAGCTTAATCTCTAGGAGAATATAGTGGAAGCTGCGCACGCATGCATAACTCACCGATTACATTACTATAACCTCGACTAATAAGGGAAACCGAATATGCACAAGACAATAACACTCACTAGAATTCGTAAGGGAAGAGTATTATAGCTTTGTTTTGATTTAATACAAACGATTGTAGCAGCTTGGCCTCGGTATCTTTGGCCTGAAATTCAACCATATATGCATCTATGAGATTTGTGTTAATGAACCCAATATCACTGATTTGTCTTTTCTTCAATTCGACGATCTTCAATCTGCATAATATAGTAAGGATAATTAAAAATACATGCAATGAAAGAGCTGACCTATATATAGAGACTTAATGACAGAAGTAGTACTACTTACAGGCAGTAGCAAGTGATCATTAATTTACTAAGGGCCTTTTGATTGAAAAACGCGAAGAACTCCTCAAATGGAACATTCAACAGTTCAATTCCAACAAGGTGATGCTCCTCTCTAACTCTCAGCGTCAAAATATTCCTCCCCTCTGACTCTTTGCAGGTTTTCATGTACCAATCATGGAATCTTCGCATCATCATTGTTAGAGATCTTTCATCTTTGACGAGAGGCTTCCCGTACACGTATTTGTGTTCGTCCCAAGAAATCATAATGTACATCATCGGGCAGGTAATCTTCAAGATTGTTATAACCGGGCACCATCCCGCCCGGATCATTAGCGACGATATCGCTAGACACTGGAGCAGGGGGAACGATTGGTTCGCTTGTTCACCGAGCTGGGCAACTTTTTTCCCAGCTCGTTGTTCTGCTAACCTTTGACCACTACCAGTACTTCCCGACTGCTCCGCTTCGATAAATGACTTTGTAATAATACGCTCATAGTTGCCTTTCGCCGGAGACTTTGGTGGTTTCTTTAGGGCAGCCAGAGTATGCTTCGCTTTTACCGGATCTTTCTTCTCCTCCGGAGGTGGATGTTTCTTTGCTTTCACCCCTTCAAAGAAGTTCTTCACTTCGGCTTGCACGATCTTCGTGTTTTCCTCCAGGCTCCTCTCGTATGGTAACTTCTCTGGAGTCTTCAGAGAAGGACCGAATCTGTATTGCCCCCCGGCTCTGGCTGCACTGCTAAACGCTGGAGCAGACGGAGCGGCTGTGGCTGTCTTTCCTTTCTTACGAGGCAGAGGAGAAGGACTACGACGCGCCGGAGCAGCCGGAGCAGCGGTGGGTCTCTTGATCCGCCCTTGTTGACGAGGCGGAGAAGGAGGAGGCTGGCTGCTCTGGCGCGCCGGCGCAGGCGGAGAAGGAGGCGGAGTGCCGTCACGCGCCGGAGAAGGAGGCTGAGTGCCCTGATCACTCGCACTAGTAGAAAAGGGGGCATTTGTCCCGGTTCGTAAGGGCCTTTAGTCCCGGTTCTTGAACAGGGACTAAAGGGTCGTTACTAATGCCTCCACCCTTTAGTCCCGGTTCTAACACAAACCTGTACTAAAGGCCCTCCACATGGCCACTGTGAGCAGCCCAGGCAAGGGGGCCTTTGGTCCCGGTTGGTAACATGAACCGGGACCAAAAGGCTTCCACGTGTCAGCTGCTGAGGTTTTCCTTTTTTTTAAAAAGTGGCTGGTTTAGGGCTTTTGGAGGTTAATTTTAGGTTGTTATTAGCTAGCTAATAGAGAGAAGTGTCCTCTCTTATATCTTCGTCCTTGGTTTACCAACGCTAGCTACTGCTATGTTCATTTCACCCGCTGATATATAATAACTCATGCATGCTTGCATCATACATCATGCTGCTATGTTCATATATAATAACAAGTCCTACTAATCATGCATCATCATACAACTTCTACTCGTTATTAATAACAAGTTATACGATCATCATCCTCATAGTCATCGAACCCAACCCTACATAATTGTTCTTAGCACATGATCATCAGTATTAGGTAGGACCTAAAAACCCTTAAGGTAAAATAGCATAAAACATTATAGACCCTGACTCTCCATTATGAAGAATGGAGATCATCCTGTCTCCAATTCTTGCGCTTCGCCTCCTTTTGCTTGCAAGAAGCTCCTTACGACTGTCCATATATTTTTTCCATTCTTTGATTGTCATGTCTCCACTTCTTTTAGAAATCCGGTATGGACAATTGAGATTCGTAGGACGACCTAGTTGTATGTTCAAAACATCAAGGCGACCGTGCGTATACATCAGATGAGGCACACAATCATTCGGGATTATCTGTTGAAAAACATAGTAATAACTTCGTAGTTAGCAATGATGTACTAGTTTTAGAAGTATTTAAAAAGATGCAGGGATGTCGTAATAGTAAAAAATCTTACCAGGGTATCTCCATGGTAGTTACCGTAGTTCAACACGTGCACTAGTGGCACGTATTGACCATAATGTTGAGGAGTTCGATTGTAGACATTGTAATTCTCAAGATCAGTACAAAATGCGATCAGATGATTTTTCTCCTTATAAGTTAATTCGGAGCCATCGGTGTAGTGGGTTTTGTCTACCATTTTCCGCACATTCTTTGAAGAATGAAAAAAAGCTGTCAATGGAAACAAGCTGTCAACTATTTTGAAATAAACAATATAAATTACTTAATAACTATGTTAAGCTCACATGGGGGAAGAATTGGAGGTGTATCCACAAGGACCCAAATGCCCATATTGTCTTGCTGGATTGTAGGATCACCAAGATCCATGGTGACAAGCATACCCTCATCAAAACCATACATCTTGCAAAGTGCTTCCCAATTTTTGGAACCAAAATGGGTTACACTCTCAGCATTGTACAACTTTACTTGAAAATCCACACCATGATGGGTCCTTAGTAGAATTTTTTTGGTTTCCATACTTTCATGGTCTTCAAAACCCATTCTCTCCAAGACATAGCGTCTTGCATAGCATGGGATAAGCTAGTCGAATTGGAAAAGATGAAAAATACATGTTAAAATAGTTGAAGTCGTGCTTAATTACGAAAAAAAACTATTGTCGTTGTTGTGTACCGTATGAACATCGAAGGTCTCCTCGAGCTTAATGCTGAAGCGCCGATCTTCGTTCAGCTCAATGAACCTGTCACAAATACCTCGGTCGTCGTGGCACCAGTCGCACTCTCCCGGGCGGTTTTCGTCGTCCGAGTACGACATTTCCGGCCTAAGTTCATAATTCAAATATTAAATATATGTACTAAAAAACCTAAATTAGATCATTATTATTAATCACGGGTTGACTATCGGTGATGGTATGCAGCTCCTCCTTTCATTCCCGAGTGCATTATTACAACAAATTGTCTAGCACACGGGAATGAAGGAGAAGCTACCCCCACGACGGCGTGGATGATGGAGGGGGCTCCTAGATTTCTGCATAGAGTGCTCTTCAATTTTAGCATTCAAAGTAGGAGTACTTTTCCAATATGAGCATTCAATAAGCAAAACCAAATCGTAAAATAAAGTAGTATTCAAATTAGCATGCATTCAATTATAACCAAAAGTACATCATCTCTTATGTTCGTACATCGTCGAATACTCCTTGAATACTATCATACATATAGCATCGCTAATTAATACAGCTAGAACCGTAGCGCCCGACGGGTATCGTCGCGGGCGTTGGACACCCAAAGATAAGGAACGATCATAGGATCATAGCTCCAGTGAGATCCCTGAAGAACCTGCAAGGTATTGTCAAACCTGCCCTCCAACGCAACCATGTAGCGACGGACGTGCTCGTCCTCCTTGCTGACATGGTGACGTACCACCTCCGCGGTGTCCGGAAGCCTCGGCACCGTCACTGGCCCACGCGACCGCCACCAAACAAGGATCGGGTCAACAACGGGCTGCCTCCTCACCAACCTACGTCCCCCCAGAAGGTAGCACCTCCCAATACTAGCCCGGCGGAGCCCAGTCCCGAACATGGCCCTGATCAAGCATGCCTCCACCGCCGAGTCGACGACGACGAGGATGCGGGATAGGCATCGTCGACGTCGATGCGGGAACTACTTCTATATATAGTTAAATAAAGTAGTTTTATTAATTAAATCAACTAGTTCAACTACTAAGCACTTACTATAAATAAATAAAGTAGTACTTATTAAAAATAAACTACTTCTATATATAGTAAAATAAATTGGTTTGTTAAATCAACTAGCTAGTTCAACTATATAAGAAGCACTTACTATAAATAAAATAAAGTACTACTTACTAAAAATAAACTAGTTTAACTATAGTTCTATTATTTTTCTAACTAATTTTCCTATACATACACAATAAATTGACAAAGAAAATACTATGATCAAAAAAATCATTAAAATTCTATGAACAAAACTAGAATAGAAAAAAATCATAAAAATTCTATGAACAGAAAAAACTTATAAAAAATTGACATCTAAATTACTTACACAGTATGAAAAAAAATTGACATCTAAATTACAACAGAAAAAAATCATAAACATTTGACATCTAAATTACAACAGAAAAAATCATAAAAAAATCTAACACAATATGAACAAATTAATTACACAATATGAAAAAAATCTAACAGAAAAATCTATGAACTACACATCTAACAAAAAAATCAATGAACTACAAAAAAATCATTAAAATTCTATGAACAAAATTAGAACAGAAAAAATCATAAAAATTCTATGAACCGAAAAAATCATAAAAATTTGACATCTAAATTACTTACACAATATGAAAAAAAATTGACATCTAAATTACAACAGAAAAAAATCATAAAAAATTGACATCTAAATTACAACAGAAAAATCATAAAAAATCTAACACAATATGAACAAATTAATTACACAATATGAAAAAAAATCTAACAGAAAAATCTATGAACTACATATCTAACAAAAAAAATCAATGAACTACAAAAAAATCTAACAAAATCTAACTCAATTAACTACTACTAACATCAAATTCAATCTACAAAAAAATCTAACAAAAAAAATCTAACTCACGGCGACGGTGTCGGGGACGGCGACGGTGTCGGGCATGGCGACGGTGACGGCAGGGTGTGGCGCGGGGCGGCGAGGTGCGGCGCGGCGACGGACAGGGGCGGGGCGGCGCGGCGACGGGCAAGGGCGGGGCGGCGACTACGTCGATCGGGGCGGGGCGGGGCGGCGACGGCGATGGCGAGGCGGGGCGGCGACGGCGACGTCGAGCCGGAGACGGACGAGCAGCCTGGCGGCGTCGGGACGGGGAAGAACAAACTGAACGAAATTTTGGCGAGTGCCAGATATATAGGTAGATCATTGGTCCCGGTTCATGAGACAAACCGGGACTAATGCCCACTTTAGTCCCGGTTCGTGGCACCAACTGGGACCAAAGGCCTCTTTTCAGCAGCCCAAAGGGCGGGAAGCAGAGACCTTTGGTCCCGGTTGGTGCCGCAAACCGGGACAAAAGAGAGGCATTGGTCCCGGTTGGTGCTACCAACCGGTTCCAATGCACCCCTTTAGTCCCGGTTCGAGCCAGCAACCGGGTCTAAAGGCCTTGCGCTGGCACTGTGAATTGGGATTTTTAGTCCCACCTCGCTAGCTGAGGAGCTACCGCACCTGTTTATAAGTGCAACTATGCCCTCCCATTTGAACTCCTCACTATTGCAGGCCTACTGGCCTAAACTTGTGTCTCTGCCTGTGGGCCCACTAGGCAGTTTGCGGGCCTGAATCCTGGCCCAATAAGGTTTCTAGTCGTATTCAGGCCGTGGTGGCCCAGTAGGTGGCATTTTTTTATTTTTCCCTTTTTTTGTTTTCTCTTTTGCTTTATTTATTTTATGATAATTCTTTTTTCTATTAAAGTTTGTAACAAAATTCTAATTAATTAATTATTTTCTTTTATTATAATTCTTTTTGCTTTTAATGTTTTGAACAGAATTCTAATTACTTATTTATTTTCTTTTATGATAATTCTTTTTGCTATTAAAGTTTGTAACAAAATTCTAATTACTTATTTATTTTATTTTATGATAATACTTTTTGCTATTAAAGTTTGTAACAAAATTCTAATTACTTATTTATTTTCTTTTATGATAAATCTTTTTGCTTTTAATGTTTTGAACAGAATTCTAATTACTTATTTATTTTCTTTTATGATAATTCTTTTTGCTATTAAAGTTTGTAACAAAATTCTAATTACTTATTTATTTTCTTTTATGATAATTCTTTTTTGCTTTTAATGTTTTGAATAGAATTATAATTACTTATTTATTTTCTTTTATGATAATTCTTTTTGCCATTAAAGTTTGTAACAAAATTTTATATAATTTTAGTTTCAATAATACTAGAGGTTTATAAAAGCTTTTTAGTTGATTCCTTCAGTACCAGTTCTAAGGCTGTTACAAAGGCATTTTATTTGGTACAAGTTTTAAGGCGACCTTTTAGTACCGGTTCGTGGCATGAACCGGTAAAAGAGTTTTTTAGTTGATTCTTTTTGTAGCTGTTTTTTAGTCCCACTCACCAAGAGAGAGGCACTCGCAGCGGTTTACAAGCCCCGAGTGCAGAGACGATGTAGAAGAGGCTCAATGCTAACCTGCACATTGCTTAGCTTTAAGCCTTGAGGAATATGGTAGACTGCACGGAGCTATGTGCAGTGCAGTTTACACTATTCCGAAAGGCTTGAAGCTAATTAACGAGCATTGCGCCTCTTTTTTATTTTTAATGACTTATTACAACTCAGAAAAAAATAGAAAAAAATAAATATAGCAGAAAAGAAATAAAACTATATAAAAAACTACTCAGAAATAAATAGAAGAAAAAATAGTTGTGACTAACTTTACTAAAAAAATGAGCATAGATGCGCTTATAGAGAAAATTCAACCTAAATTCATAATAAATTTCTACTAACTTCAGAGAAATTCAATATGAATTTAGGTCAAATTCCCTGTATAAGGGCATCTATTTTCACTTTGAGAGGAGCTCAACAAAGCAGAGAGGGAGGGGCTTATAAACGGGTGTGAGCGCCCTTCGTTTGGCGAGGTGGGACTAAACTCTGACCGCAACGAGGACCAACCCTTTAGTCCCGGTTGGTGGCACGAATCGGGACTAATGGGCTGCCTTTGGTCCCGGTTCGTCCCACCAACCGGCACCAATGGTGGTGGGCCAGGAGCGAGGCCCATTGGTCCCGGTTCGTCCCACCAACTGGGACCAAAAGGTCTAGACGAACCGGGACCAATGGCCCACGTGGCCTGGCCGGCCCCCGGGGCTCACGAACCGGGTCCAATGCCACCATTCGTCCCGGTTCTGGACTGAACCGAGACTAATGAGCTGACCCGGCCTGGACCAATGCACCCTTTTCTACTAGTGTCACTGGAGGAGGAGGCAGAGGAGGAGCCGGAGGAGGAGGAGGCGGAGGAAGAGTCGGAGGAGGAGGAGGAGGTGGAGGCGTCCAATTTGGAAGGTTGATGAGCTCCTTCCGCCATAGGCATGGAGTCTTCAGAGAAGAACCGAGCCGAATCTCCCCTTCACCCGTAGGGTGGTGAAGCTCAAGGTCCTCAAATCTGTCCGTTATTTGATCCACCATCACCCTAGCATATCCTTGTGGAATCGACCGACGGTGGTAGGTTGTGCTAGGTTTAGTAGGTAAAACAGAGCCAATAGCCGCCTTGACTTTCAATGTCATCCATTGTGTCATAAGGTGGCAATGTTGGGACTCCGTGATAACATCCACGGGGTAGCTAGCAGGAGCCGTGAAGATAGGATCCAGCTGCTGAGTCTGTTTGGTGGAAACCACGCTGCTTCTCCGCTGAGATGGCGGGGTAGCTTCAGGGGAAGCTTCGGCAGGTCGTTTGCTGCGATCTGCTTCTTGTTCCTCTAGCCCTTGTACCCTTTCGTGCAGCGCCTGCAGTTGGCTATGCTCCACTTTCTTCCTCCTCTCCTGGCATTTGTAACCCCCTGTGTCTGGAAACCCAGCCTTCCATGGAATGGAGTCTGGCGTGCCTCGTTTCCGTCCAGGGTGCTCAGGATTTGCGAGGGCCATTGTGAGCTTGTCCTTCTCTCTGTCTGGAATGAACGTCCCTTGTTGCGCTTTCTCGATATACTCCTGAAGCCTCGTGATGGGTATTCACAGTTGCTCTTCCGTCCAAACGCACTTCCCTGATACAGGGTCCAAGGTTCCGCCAACCCCAAAGAACCAAGTCCGGCAATGGTCTGGCCAGTTCAATGTCTCTGGTTCGACCCCTTTAGCAATCAGGTCATTCTCAGCCTTGTCCCACAAAGGTCGGTTGAGGGAGTCCCGGATTAGGGGGTGTCCGGACAGCCAGACTATGACCTTTGGCCGGACTCCTGGACTATGAAGATACAAGATTTGAAGACTTCGTCCCGTGTCCGGATGGGACTTTCCTTGGCGTGGAAGGCAAGCTTGGCAATACGGATATGTAGATCTCCTCCCATTGTAACCGACTCTGTGTAACCCTAGCCCTCTCCGATGTCTATATAAATCGGAGGGTTTTAGTCCATAGGACAAACAACAATCATACCATAGGCTAGCTTCTAGGGTTTAGCCTCTCTAATCTCGTGGTAGATCTACTCTTGTACTACCCATATCATCAATATTAATCAAGCAGGAGTAGGGTTTTACCTCCATCGAGAGGGCCCGAACCTGGGTAAAAACACCGCGTCCCTTGTCTCCTGTTACCATCCGCCTAGACACACAGTTCGGGACCCCCTACCCGAGATCCGCCGGTTTTGACACCGAGATTGGAGCTTTCACTGAGAGTTCCGCTGTGTCGTCGCCATCACGAAGGATGCCTCATCCCGTCTTTAAGGACAGCGCTGTTGCTAAAGGAGCTTTGGCTATCGGCCAAACTCTCCGGCTAGGCGGATTTCTTATGACCACCTGTTCGGGCGCCGCGCCGACGATGACTTCTCGGGTCATCAAAAGCAATCACCACGTCAACTTGGAACTCGCCGAGTAGTTAGATCCGATGGAGCTCTCTTCCTTAAACGAGCTCTTGGATCGCATCGCGGCCCTAGGAGTCGCTACAGACTACGATCAGATTGGGCTTAAACCCGATCCGAGAGAGATTGACTCTCCCCAGGTCACCCACCACGTCGTAGTGGTGGAGGAACAATGCGGAAAATCTTCACCCATCTTAAGGACTAGTTATGTCCGGATTCCCGATCCCTCAAAGCCGGATACCCGCGGAGGGGAGGACGTCACTCAAACCCTGAACCTAAAGTCAGACAGCGGGCTAGATTCATTGGACAACATCCAAGAACCCAAGCTTCCGAGTTCGGAAACTCCTTGGCCCATGAGTCCACACCGGGCGAGGTTCCGGATTTAAATCCACCCACCCACCCAGATATAAGGGATCTATCCCAAATTCGGCAAGAGCCCACAGAAACAGTACACCGTTACTGGGCCAGATTCCTCCTGGTGATGAACAGGATAGAGGACTGCCGCGAGGAGGATGCAATTTCATTCTTCTGCAATAATTGCATGGAAATTGGAATTCTCAACGCCATAAGTCGCCGTGAAATTACACGCTTCGCTGACTTAGCATCCATAGTACAAAAGTACTGTGCGACGGAAAGTGTTCGGAAAACCGAAATAAAATTCTGGGACAATCTGGCCATGAATACAACCCCAGTCCGAAATAAAAGGGCGCATTATCGCCAGGCACCTGGGCCAAACAACAAAAAGCAAAAACCCTCTGTAGGGTACGGAACCGTACTGGAGGGATTGCTCAATGGACCCTGTAAAATTCATAGTACAGAGGGCGCCACACCAAGTCATAACCTTAGGGCATGTTGGATACTCCGGCAGGTGGCCAGAAGTGGCGAGGAGCTTCTAACCCCAGAATCCGCAGAGCACCAGCCCAGGAATACCAGTACGGTATCAACAGTCTTCGAGACTTAGGCATCAAACAATATGCGGAAACGTACACTCCACAGCCTTACCGAAGTCTACCAGCCCGAGCACCAGCCGCATTGGTCCTCAGTCCAATAGTGGACGGCTTTCGACTTACCAAGTTACTCATGGACGGTGGCAGCGGATTGAACCTCATTTACGAGGAAACCCTTTGAAAAATGGAAATAGACTGGAGCCGCATTAAGCGAAGCAACACAACCTTTAGAGGAATAATCCCCAGTCGGGAAGCGTGCTGTACAGGAAAAATCACACTGGATGTGGTGTTCAGCACGCCGGATAATTACAGGTCCGAGGAGGTCACATTTCAAGTGGCCTCGTTCAGCAGCGGATACCACGCTCTACTAGGGCGAGAGGCATTCACAATTTTTCAAGCTATACCCCATTACGGGTACATGAAGCTCAAAATTCCTGGACCCAACGGAATCATCACTCTTGCTAGTGACCCGGACATAGCACTCCGCGCTGAAAACAAGACAGCCGCACTGGCCCTTGAGGCACTATCCGAAGCCCTAGCGGCCGAAGAACTGACTGCGCTGCGCTCCACGGTGAACAGGGACGACGTGATACTCAATAAAAGATCCAAGTCCACCTCCTTTAAACCGGCAGACAAAATAGTCAAATTCCAAGTGCATCCAACGGACCCTACAAAAACGGCCTCCATTGGGGCGCAATTAAACCCTGATGTGGATGCCGCACTACGAGAATTCCTACGCGAAAATTGGGACATTTTTGCCTGGCACCCTTCAGACATGCCAGGAATCCCACGCAGGCTGGCCGAGCACAGCCTAAACATCCTAAAAGGATTCAAGCCTATTAAGCAGGCTCTTCGATGTTTCTCTGAACCTAAGAGACAAGCCATGGGAGAGGAGCTAGCCAAACTACTGGAGGCCGGATTCATCAGAGATATAAAACATCCGGACTGGCTAGCAAACCTGGTGATGGTACCAAAGAAGGACAAATCCTGGCGCCTATGCATCGATTTCAAGGACCTCAACAAGGATTGCCCAAAGGATCCCGTCCCCTCCCCCGCATCAATCAAATCATCGACGCTACCGCATGACACGATTCATTGTGTTTCCTCGACGCATACTCCGGCTACCATCGAATTAAGATGGCAGAGCCAGACCAAGCCGCAACGGCATTCATCACCCCATACGGTCCATTCTGCTTCAACACAATGCCCTTCGGGCTCAAAAACACCGGCGCAACATATCAACGCATGATTCAGACATGTCTGGCAAACCAGATCGGCAAAACAGTTGAAGCATACGTAGACGACGTGGTCGTCAAAACCAAGCATGTCGAAACTCTAGTAGACGACTTGAGGCTCACATTCGATAACCTCCGAACATATGACATCAAGCTTAACCCGGAAAAAGCATTTTCG
Source organism: Triticum dicoccoides (assembly GCF_002162155.2). Taxonomy (NCBI): domain Eukaryota; kingdom Viridiplantae; phylum Streptophyta; class Magnoliopsida; order Poales; family Poaceae; genus Triticum; species Triticum dicoccoides. Next base: position 54,166,471 of record NC_041385.1, read on the forward strand.
GCGTGCCAGCCGGAAAGCTCTTGGGCTTCATTGTATCCGGTAGAGGAACTGAAGGAAACCCAGCCAAGATCCGAGCTCTGTCACAATTGGATATTCCAAAGGACCTCAAGCAAATACCAAAATTGACTGGATGCATGGCGGCTCTAAGCCGCTTCATCTCCCGCTTGGGAGAAAAGGCATTACCCCTTTATCGCCTCCTCCGGCGCACGAAACACTTCGAGTGGACGGATGCCGCCACGGCCGGACTCGAAGAAATAAAAGCCATATTGGCAACAAACCCGGTCCTGGCCGCGCCCAACATTGGCTAACCAATGCTATTATACATTACGACAACTCATCAAGTTGTAAGCGCAGTGCTCGTCGTCGAACGAGAAACGGAAGGACACAAATTCCCCCTTCAAAAACTAGTTTACTACGTGTCCACTGTCCTCACTCCATGCAAGTCACGGTACCCGCATTGTCAAAAGATAGCATACGCGGTGTTCATGGCATCCCGGAAGCTACAACACTACTTTCAAGAGTGTTCAATAATAGTAGCCTCCGAAGTAGCTCTTAACGACATTATAAACAACCGCGACGCGACGGGCTGGATTGCCAAATGGGCCATTGAGCTACTCCCGTTCGACATAACCTATAAGCCACGACGAGCTATCAAGTCACAAGTTTTGGCCGACTTTGTCGCCGAATGGACTGAAGCCGAATTCCCTAAAGAGTACGGAACATATTCCAACTGGATCATGCACTTCGACGGCTCCAAAATGTTAGCGGGTCTGGGGGCTGGCGTCGTTCTGACATCCCCAATAGGAGATACAGTTCAATATGTACTCCAGATAATGTATACGGACTCTAACAGTGCAGCCGAATACAAGGCCCTTCTACATGGTCTCCGGATGGCAGTCTCCATGGGCATCCAACGCCTAGAGGTGCGTGGGGATTCGAACCTCGCGATATCCCAAATAAATGGAGATTTTGATGCCAAGGATCCGAAAATGGCAGCTTATCGCAATGCCGTCCTAAAAATGTCAGCTCGGTTCAAGGGGCTCGAATTTCACCATATAACCCGGGAAAACAATCAGGCAGCAGATGTCTCAGCATGCATCGGCGCAAAGCGCGATGCAGTCCCCCCCAAGATTTTCTTGGAGAGGCTATTCAAGCCATCCGTACAATGGGAAGGGGAATCCGGAAATAACAACCCGGACCCAGCCGCACCACCTGACACCGAACATTCTGACACAACGGGAGGCTCGGCCAACGAAGTAACATCCTCAGCCCACGTAATAATGGCGGTCATTGCCCCGTGGACAGAACCATGCTTAGCCTACTTAACTAGGCAGGAACTCCCCGAGGACCAAAACGAGGCACGCTGCATAGTGCGGCGATCTAAAGCATATAAAGTCCACGAAGGAGAGCTTTATAAGAAAAGCACCACCAGAGTCCTTCAAAGGTGTATCTCCGAAGAGTAAGGGCGGAACCTTCTGGCTGAAATTCATGCCGGACTCGGCGGGCACCATGCCGCAGCCCGGGCCCTTGTAAGCAAGGCCTTCCATACTTGATTTTATTGGCCGACGGCCCGGGCAGATGCTCAGGACTTAGTCCAACGATGCGTCGGTTGCCAATTATTTGCTCACCAAAGCCACATGCCACCCACCGCCCTGCAAACTATACCCATCACCTGGCCCTTTGCGGTCTGGGGGCTTGACATGGTTGGACCCCTTAAAGGAGGAACCCACAAGTAAAAATACCTACTGGTCATGGTGGACAAATTCACCAAATGGATAGAGGCCAAGCTTGTTAAGACGGCCGAATCCGGACTGGTGATAGACTTCATATCAGGGGTTGTACACCGTTACGGCGTCCCCCATAGCATCATCACTGACAATGGCACGAACTTTACGACCGACGAGGTTAAACTCTGGTGCAAAAACATGGGCATCAAGCTCGACTACACTTCAGTCTATCACCCACAAACTAACGGTCAAGTCGAGCGAGCAAATGGTCTAATCATGAGCGGTATCGAACCCAGATTAGCGCGGTCCCTCAAGGAATATAACACGCACCGGGTAGAGGAGCTCGACTCCATACTCTGGGGGCTGCGGACAACGCCGAATCGCACTACCAGATTCACACCATTTTTTATGCTATACGGTGCAGAGGCAGTCCTGCCCTGTGACATAATTCATGACTCACCTCACGTGCGCATGTACGAAGAAAGAGAAGCCGAACTCGATCGGCAGGACAGTTTGGACGCATTGGAGGAGGAGCACGACGTGGCAAAAGCCCGTTCCGCATTCTATCAACAGCAGGCTCAAAGATATCAAAGCAGAGGAGTACGGGCCAAAACTTACAATGTTGGCGAATTAGTTCTACGCCTGCCGGACAAGAAAAAGGACAAACTCAAGCCCAAATGGGAAGGTCCCTTCATAATCAACTAAGTCTTGACTGGTGGAGCGTACCGTCTGTGAAATGCATCGGATAACCGACTCGAGCCGAACCCATGGAACGCAGCACGCCTACAAAGATACTACGCCTAGCGCCGGACTCTGTGTTCGTCTCCTTCCTCTGTCTATTTTTTACACATTAGCTGTCTTAATATTTCTCTCCTTCTCCCTCCTTTTCTCTTACAAGCCTTTAAGGGCTCGCTTGCGCATTGTTCGCACACAATTGATGCGCTACTCACGCTCATTATACCTAGGGCTTCTTTATCAGAAGCTTGTTTATACGGGCCTCATGCTCAACACATGTGTCACACTTCCACATGTACCTTTTATTCACCATTATATGCATCGATATGACTTAAGTTTTGGCCAAGCTGGGTTGCCCGGCTCCTGTGCTTACCCCTACGTTCCCGATTGTTCGGCTAGGTGGTAAAGGGAGCACCTCTGCGATTGTTACTGCCGGGTCAGCCGGATGTGTACCTCAGACTGGGTGAAGCCGAAAGCTAGCGTTCTTAAGGGAATATTCAGTCGGTGAACTAAAAGATGATTTCTCACTCGTTTATTTATCCGCCCCAGACACTTTTCTGCTTTTTTCGCAGTCCAGACATGCACTTTAGGGCATGCCTCCCAGGGAAAGGAACCCCTAACGGAACTATTATCCCTAGAAGATGTTTCTTACTAACCATGTAATATAACATAACTAGTTGGGCACTTGTCTGTTAAAGCAGTAATGACCCCTACGCCTGGTCTCCATGCATGCCCCGGTTCTTACATAACCGAGAGGGTATTCGTACACACTCCGGACTATTGGGTCCAGAGGTTGAAGCGAAAAGGTCCGCAATGACAAACGATCTACAATCCGGCTAGAAGGCATTTCACATGTGATCTTAAATTACACAGTCAATTTGACTGGGTATATTCTTCTTCAACACCATCCAACAGGCTGTCTAATTTACAGTCCTATTGGGAATACTTGGCGGCCAGCTCTACCTGGCCGTACACTAAACTGACAGGGATCTCCTTCCCATCGGGCCCCACAGGTCCAACCTCGGCCATGTGGTTTGGGTCAGCCTTCTTGTACCGCGTCTTCACCATGGCCCAGGCCTCCCTGGCGCCTTGACGGCAGGCCGATATCGTCCATAATCGGAAGCGCCGCCGCGCTCCCTTCAGCTTCTCTGCAAGCTCTCCAAGGCCTTCAGGCATGGAGACGGATGGCCACAAAGCATCGGTGACGCCTTGCATCACCTGCCGTACTCGTTCGTGCAGTTGTGATAGCTCGGGAAGAAGGTCACTCGTAGAACCGGGCATTTCCTCCGCAGTCCGACCTGTTAGCATACCTACAGACATAAATCTGTCAATCGACTTCCTCGCCGAACTCTTTTTTCGAAAGTTCGTTCAAGCACTTACTGAAAATGCCGCGTCGAAGCCGCTGATTCTCCTTTACGGAGTCCGACAGCTGAGCACGAACATCCTTTAGTTCCTCACCTAGCTAGGTGTTGGCATCTTGAAGCTTGTTCTTCTCTTGCCTCACCCTCGTAAGCACGCTCTCGCCGGCCTTTAACTGGCGCAAGAGTTGCTGCTTGTCCGGATCCACTCCGGTGCCATCTGCACTGTTATTGTCAGAATGGCACACATGCCGCACTTCACAACATACTTATCTTTCGAAGCATATATTACCAGAGGGGGTCTCCTTGGCCTTCCTTGTTGCGGCTAGTGCGGCCTCAAGCCGCGCTTTGCACTCTTCCAGCTCCTGGGACAGTTGGGTATTCTTTTCTGTAAGATCCTGCATACCAAATGATCCTTAAATCCGTTATTCTAACTATTTCAAGTCTCGAGGGCTACTGACATATATAACCATAAAATCAGTATGTCTTTTACATACTGCTCTGTGGCTCTGGCTAGACCATTTTGAGCGGCACAGAGGTACGCATCTCCCGTATTTAAGGCGTCCAACGCCTCTTGAAAAAAACAAGCGTCACGAAGAACAGTTCGGCGACGCCTGTGGTTCATGGCACTCTCTGTTGGAAATATGCCCTAGAGGCAATAATAAAAGTATTATTATTATATTTCCTTGTTCATGGTAATAGTCTATTATTCATGCTATAATTGTGTTATCCGGAAATCGTAATACACGTGTGAATACATAGACCACAACGTGTCCCTAGTGTGCCTCTAGTTGACTAGCTCGTTGATCAACAGATAGTCATGGTTTCCTGACTATGGGCATTGGATGTCATTGATAACGGGATCACATCATTAGGAGAATGATGTGATGGACGAGACCCAATCCTAAGCATAGCTCAAAGATCGTGTAGTTCGTTTAGCTAGAGGTTTTCCAAATGTCAAGTATCATTTCTTTAGACAATGAGATTGTGCAACTCCCGGATGCCGTAGGAGTGCTTTGGGTGTGCCAAACGTCACAACGTAACTGGGTGACTATAAAGGTGCACTACGGGTATCTCCGAAAGTGTCTGTTGGGTTGGCACGAATCGAGACTGGGATTTGTCACTCCGTATGACGGAGAGGTATCTCTGGGCCCACTCGGTATTGCATCATCATAATGAGCTCAAAGTGACCAAGTGTCTGGTCACGGGATCATGCATTACGGTACGAGTAAAGTGACTTTCCGGTAACGAGATTGAACGAGTTATTGGGATACCGACGATCGAATCTCGGGCAAGTAACATACCGATTGACAAAGGGAATTGTATACGGGGTTGCTTGAATCCTCGACATCGTGGTTCATCCGATGAGATCATCGAGGAGCATGTGGGAGTCAACATGGGTATCCAGATCCCGCTGTTGGTTATTGACCGGAGAGCCATCTCGGTCATGTCTACTTGTCTCCCGAACCCGTAGGGTCTACACACTTAAGGTTCGGTGACGCTAGGGCTGTAGAGATATTAGTATGCAGCAAACCGAAAGTTATTCGGAGTCCCGGATGACATCCCGGACGTCACGAGGAGTTCCGGAATGGTCCGGAGGTAAAGAATTATATATGGGAAGTCGAGTTTCGGCCATCGGGAAAGTTTCGGGGGTCACCGGTATTGTACCGGGACCACCGGAAGGGTCCCGGGGGTCCCGGGGGTCCACCGGGTGGGGCCACCCATCCCGGAAGGCCCCATGGGCTGAAGTGGGAGGGGAACCGGCCCCTGGTGGGCTGGTGCGCCCCCCCTTGGGCCGCCCTGCGCCTAGGTTGGGAACCCTAGGGGAGGGGGCGCCTCCACTTGCCTTGGGGGGCAAGGCACCCCCTTGGCCGCCGCCCCCCTAGGAGATCCCATCTCCTAGGGCCGGCGCCCCCCTAGGGACCCTATATATAGAGGGGGGGAGGGAGGGTAGCCTCACCCTTGCACTTGGCGCCTCCCTTCCCCCTTGCTACACCGCTCCCTCCCACAGACGCTTGGCGAAGCCCTGCCGGGATCCCTGCTGCATCCACCACCACGCCGTCGTGCTGCTGGATCTTCATCAACCTCTCCTTCCCCCTTGCTAGATCAAGAAGGAGGAGACGTCACACTGACCATACGTGTGTTGAACGTGGAGGTGCCGTCCGTTCGGTGCTAGGATCTCCGGTGATTTGGATCACGACGAGTACGACTCCCTCAACCCCGTTCTCTTGAACGCTTCCACTCGATCTACAAGGGTATGTAGATGCACTCCTCTCTCTCCTTGCTAGATGAACTCATATATTGATCTTGGTGAAACCGTAGATTTTTTTTTATTTTCTGCAACGTTCCCCAAAAGTGGCATCATGAGCTAGGTGTATGCGTAGTTCTCTTTGCACGAGTAGAACACAAATCTATTGTGGGCGTAGATGTTGTCAACTTTCTTGCCACTACTAGTCTTATTTTGCTTCAGCGGTATTGTGGGATGAAGCGGCCCGGACCGACCTTACACGTACGCTTACTTGAGACATGTTCCACCGACTGACATGCACTAGTTGCACTTTAGTTGGAGCGGATTCAATGAAAAGGGTCCTTATGAAGGGTAAATAAAAGTTGACAAATCATGTTGTGGCTTTATCGTAGGTAAGAAAACATTCTTGCGAGAACCCTATTGCAGCCACATAAAAGATGCAACAACAATTAGAGGACGTCTAACTTCTTTTTGTAGCAATTGCTTTGTGATGTGATATGTCCAAAAGTTGTGATGAATGATGAATGATATATTGTGATGTATGAGATCATGTTCTTGTAATAGGAATCATGACTTGCATGTCGATGAGTATGACAACCGGCAGGAGCCATAGGAGTTGTCTTAATTATTGTATGACCTGCGTGTCAATGATTTAACGCCATGTAATTACTTTACTTATTGCTAAACCGTTAGCTATAGTAGTAGAAGTAATAGTTGGCGAGCAACTTCATGGAGACACGATGATGGAGATCATGATGATGGAGATCATGGTGTCATGCCGGTGACGAATATGATCATGGAGCCCCGAAGATGGAGATCAAAGGAGCTATATGATATTGGCCATATCATGTCACTACTATTTGATTCCATGTGATGTTTATCATGTTTTTGCATCTTGTTTACTTAGAACGACGGTAGTAAATAAGATGATCCCTCATAATAATTTCAAGAAAGTGTTCCCCCTAACTGTGCGCCGTTGCGACAGTTCGTTGTTTCGAAGCACCACGTGATTATCGGGTGTGATAGATTCTAACGTTCACATACAACGGGTGTAAGACAGATTTACACATGCAAAACACTTAGGTTAACTTGACGAGCCTAGCATGTACAGACATGGCCTCGGAACACAGAGACCGAAAGTTCGAACATGAGTCGTATGGAAGATACAATCAACATGGATATGTTCACCGATGATGACTAGTCCGTCTCACGTGATGATCGGACACGGCCTAGTCGACTCGGATCATGTAACACTTAGATGACTAGAGGGATGTCTAATCTGAGTGGGAGTTCATTAAATAATTTGATTAGATTAACTTAATTATCATGAACTTAGTCTAAAGTCTTTGCAAAAATGTCTTGTAGATCAAATGGCCAACGCTCATGTCAACATGAACTTCAACGCGTTCCTAGAGAAAACCAAGCTGAAAGATGATGGCAGCAACTATACGGACTGGGTCCGGAACCTGAGGATCATCCTCATAGCTGCCAATAAAGCATATGTCCTAGAAGGACCGCTAGGTGAAGCACCCATCCCAGAGAACCAAGACGTTATGAACGCTTGGCAGTCACGTGCTGATGATTACTCCCTCATTCAGTGCGGCATGATTTACAGCTTAGAACCGGGGCTCCAAAAGCGTTTTGAGCAACACGGAGCATATGAGATGTTCGAGGAGCTGAAAATGGTTTTCCAAGCTCACGCCGAGGTCGAGAGATATGAAGTCTCCGACAAGTTCTATAGTTGTAAGATGGAGGAAAATAGTTCTGTCAGTGAGCACAACCGCCTGTCCCAGCTGGACATTAACCTCCCGGACGAGGTGGTCATTGACAGAATCCTTCAGTCGCTCCCACCGAGCTACAAGAGCTTTGTGATGAACTACAATATGCAGGGGATGGTGAAAACTATTCCTGAAGTATTTTCAATGCTGAAGTCAGCAGAGGTAGAAATCAAAAAGGAACATCAAGTGTTGATGGTCAATAAAACCACCAAGTTCAAGAAAGGCAAGGGTAAGAAAAACTTCAAGAAGGACGACAAGGATGTTGCCGCGCCTGGTAAGCTAGTTGCCGGGAAGAATTCAAAGAATGGACCCAAGCCTGAGACTGAGTGCTTTTATTGCAAAGGGAAGGGTCACTGGAAGCGGAACTGCCCCAAATACTTAGCGGACAAGAAGGCCGGCAACACTAAAGGTATATGTGATATACATGTAATTGATGTGTACCTTACCGGTGCTCGTAGTAGCTCCTGGGTATTTGATACCGGTGCCGTTGCTCATATTTGTAACTCAAAGCAGGAGCTGCGGAATAAGCGGAGACCGGCGAAGGACGAGGTGATGATGCGCGTCGGGAATGGTTCCAAGGTCAATGTGATCGCCGTCGGCACGCTACCTCTACATTTACCTACGGGATTAGTTTTAAACCTCAATAATTGTTATTTAGTGCCAAGTTTGAGCATGAACATTGTATCTGGATCTCGTTTAATACGAAATGGCTACTCATTTAAATCCGAGAATAATGGTTGTTCTATTTATATGAGAGATATGTTTTATGGTCATGCCCCGATGGTCAATGGTTTATTCTTAATGAATCTCGAACGTGATGTTACACATATTCGTAGTGTGAATACCAAAATATGTAAAGTTGATAACGATAGTCCCACATACTTGTGGCACTGCCGCCTTGGTCACATTGGTGTCAAGCGCATGAAGAAGCTCCATGCTGATGGACTTTTAGAGTCTCTCGATTATGAATCATTTGACACATGCGAACCATGCCTCATGGGTAAAATGACCAAGACTCCGTTCTCCGGAACAATGGAGCGAGCAACCAACTTATTGGAAATCATACATACTGATGTGTGCGGTCCAATGAGCGTTGAGGCTCGCAGAGGATATCGTTATGTTCTCACTCTCACTGACGACTTGAGTAGATATGGGTATGTCTACTTGATGAAACACAAGTCTGAGACCTTTGAAAAGTTCAAGGAATTTCAGAATGAGGTAGAGAATCAACGTGACCGGAAGATGAAGTTCCTACGATCAGATCGTGGAGGAGAATATTTAAGTCACGAATTTGGTACGCACTTAAGGAAATGTGGAATCATTTCACAACTCACGCCGCCTGGAACACCTCAGCGTAACGGTGTGTCCGAATGTTGTAATCGCACTCTATTCGATATGGTGCGATCTATGATGTCTCTTACCGATTTACCGTTATCATTTTGGGGATACACACTAGAGACAGCTACATTCACTTTAAATAGGGCTCCGTCTAAATCCGTTAAGACGACCCCGTATGAATTATGGTTTGGGAAGAAACTTAAGCTGTTGTTTCTAAAAGTTTGGGGATGCGATGCTTATGTCAAGAAACTTCAACCTGAAAAGCTCGAACCCAAGTCGAAAAAATGCGTCTTCATAGGATACCCTAAGGAAACCATTGGGTATACCTTCTACCTAGATCCGAAGGCAAGATCTTTGTTGCCAAGAACGGATCCTTTCTGGAAAAAGAGTTTCTCTCGAAAGGAGTAAGTGGGAGGAAAGTAGAACTCGATGAAGTACTACCTCTTTAACTAGAAAGTAGTGCAGCTCAGGAAAATGTTCCTGTGGTGCCTACACTGACTAGATAGGAAATTAATGATGATGATCAAGGTACTTCGGATCAAGTTGCTACTGAACTTCGTAGGTCTACAAGGACACGTTCCACGCCAGAGTGGTATGGCAACCCTGTCCTGGAAATCATGTTGTTAGACAACAGTGAGCCTTCGAACTATGAAGAAGTGATGGCGGGCCCAGATTCCAACAAATGTCTTGAAGCCATGCAATCCGAGATAGAATCCATGTATGAAAACAAAGTATGGACTTTGACAGACTTGCCCGATGATCGGCGAGCGATAGAAAACAAATGGATCTTTAAGAAGAAGACGGACGCGGATGGTAATGTTACCATCTATAAAGCTCGACTTGTCGCTAAGGGTTATCGGCAAGTTCAAGGGGTTGACTACGATGAGACTTTCTCTCCCGTAGCAAAGCCGAAGTCCGTCCGAATCATGTTAGGAATTGCCGCATACTATGATTATGAGATATGGCATATGGACGTCAAAACAGCATTCCTTAACGGCTATCATAAGGAAGAACTGTATATGATGCAGCTGGAAGGTTTTGTCGACCCTAAGAATGCTAACAAGGTATGCAAGCTCCAGCAATCCATTTATGGACTGGTGCAAGCATCTCGGAGCTGGAACATTCGCTTTGATGAGATGATCAAAGCGTTTAGGTTTATGCAGACTCATGGAGAAGCCTGCGTTTACAAGAAAGTGAGTGGGAGCGCTGTAGCATTTCTCATATTATATGTAGATGACATACTTTTGTTGGGAAATGATATAGAACTCTTGGACATCATTAAGGCCTACTTGAATAAGTGTTTTTCAATGAAGGACCTTGGAGAAGCTGCTTAAATATTAGGCGTCAAGATCTATAGGGATAGATCGAGACGCCTAATAGGTCTTTCACAAAGCACATACCTTGATAAGATATTGAAGAAGTTCAATATGGATCAGTCCAAGAAAGGGTTCTTGCCTGCATTGCAAGGTGTGATATTGAGCTCGGGTCAATGCCCGACCACGGCAGAAGATAAAGAAGAGATGAGTGTCATCCCCTATGCCTCAGCCATAGGATCTATTATGTATGCCATGCTGTGTACTAGACCTGATGTAAACCTTGCCATAAGTTTGGTAGGAAGGTACCAAAGTAATCCCGGCAAGGAACACTGGACAACGGTCAAGAATATCCTGAAGTACCTGAAAAGGACAAAGGACATGTTTCTCGTCTATGGAGGTGACGAAGAGCTCGTCGTAAAGGGTTACGTCGATGCTAGCTTCGACATAGATCTGGATGACTCTAAGTCACAAACCGGATACATGTATATGTTGAATCATGGAGCAGTAAGCTGGTGCAGTTGCAAGCAGAGCATCGTGGCGGGATCTACATGTGAAGCGGAGTACATGGCAGCCTCGGAGGCAGCGCATGAAGCAATATGGATGAAGGAGTTCATCACCGACCTAGGAGTCATACCCAATGCGTCGGGGCCGATCACTCTCTTCTGTGACAACACTGGAGCTATTGCCCTTGCCAAGGAGCCCAGGTTTCACAAGAAGACCAGGCACATCAAGCGTAGTTTCAACTCCATCCGTGAAAATGTTCAAGATGGAGACATAGATATTTGCAAAATATATACGGATCTGAATGTCGCAGATCCGTTGACTAAACCTCTTCCGCGAGCAAAACATGATCAACACCAGAACTCTATGGGTGTTCGATTCATCACAATGTAACTAGATTATTGACTCTAGTGCAAGTGGGAGACTGTTGGAAATATGCCCTAGAGCCAATAATAAAAGTATTATTATTATATTTCTTTGTTCATGGTAATAGTCTATTATTCATGCTATAATTGTGTTATCCAGAAATCGTAATACACGTGTGAATACATAGACCACAATGTCTCCCTAGTGAGCCTCTAGTTGACTAGCTCGTTGATCAACAGATAGTCATGGTTTCCTGACTATGGGCATTGGATGTCATTGATAACGGGATCACATCATTAGGAGAATGATGTGATGGACGAGACCCAATCCTAAGCATAGCTCAAAGATTGTGTAGTTCGTTTAGCTAGAGCTTTTCCAAATTTCAAGTATCATTTCTTTAGACCATGAGATTGTGCAACTCCCAGATACCGTAGGAGTACTTTGGGTGTGCCAAACGTCACAACGTAACTGGGTGACTATAAAGGTGCACTACGGGTATCTCCGAAAGTGTCTCTTGAGTTGGCACGAATCGAGACTGGGATTTGTCACTCCATATGACGAAGAGGTATCTCTGGGCCCACTCCATAATGCATCGTCGTAATGAGCTCAAAGTGACCAATTTTCTGGTCACGGGATCATGCATTACGGTACGAGTAAAGTGACTTGCAGGTAACGAGATTGAACGAGGTATTGGGATACCGACGGTCGAATCTCGGGCAAGTAACATACCGATTGACAAAGGGAATTCTATACGGGGTTGCTTGAATCCTCGACATCATGGTTCATCCGATGAGATCATCGAGGAGCATGTGGGAGTCAACATGGGTATCTAGATCCCCCAGTTGGTTATTGACCGGAGAGCCATCTCGGTCATGTCTACGTGTCTCCCGAACCCGTAGAGTCTACACACTTAAGGTTCGGTGATGCTAGGGTTGTAGAGATATTAGTATGCAGCAAACCGAAAGTTGTTCGGAGTCCCAGATGAGATCCCGGACGTCACGAGGAGTTCCGGAATGGTCCGGAGGTAAAGAATTATATATGGGAAGTCGAGTTTCGGCCATCGGGAAAGTTTCGGGGGTCACCGGTATTGTACCGGGACCAGCGGAAGGGTCCCGGGGGTCCCGGGGGTCCACCGGGTGGGGCAACCCATCCCGGAGGGCCCCATGGGCTGAAGTGGGAGGGGAATCAGCCCCTGGTGGGCTGGTGCGCCCCCCTGCGCCTAGGGTTGGGAATCCTAGGGGAGGGGGCGCCTCCACTTGCCTTGGGGGGCAATGCACCCCCTTGGCCGCCGCCCCCCTAGGAGATCCCATCTCCTAGGGCCGGCACCCCCTGGGGACCCTATATATAGAGGGGGAGGGTGGGCATCCGCACCCTTGCACTTGGCGCCTCCCTTCCCCCTTGCTACACCTTTCCCTCCCGCAGACGCTTGGCGAGGCCCTGCCGGGATCCCTGCTGCATCCACCACCACGCCGTCATGCTGCTGGATCTTCATCAACCTCTCCTTCCCCCTTGCTGGATCAAGAAGGAGGAGACGTCACGCTGACCGTACGTGTGTTGAACACGGAGGTGCCATCCATTCGACGCTAGGATCTCCGAAGATTTGGATCACGACGAGTACGACGCCCTCAACCCTGTTCTCTTGAACGCTTCCGCTCGATCTACAAGGGTATGTAGATGCACTACTCTCTCTCGTTGCTAGATGAACTCATAGATTGATCTTGGTGAAATCATAGATTTTTTTATTTTCTGCAACGTTCCCCAACACTCTCCACCTCGGAATTGGTGGCAGACAGCCCGTCCGCATCCTCTGTCGGAGGAGCGTCCAGTGCGCGCCCCGTGTTCGCCTCCGCTTCCGGACCCGGCCTTGAAGCCTGGCCGGTGGATATAGTCCGGCGGGCGCTCTTCTTCCTGAAGAGAGCATGAGCGTTAGTATGCCTTGAGGGCATAAACCCTAGGCATTAAAATTGCACGCCGTACCATTGCGCCGGCGTCTCGATCCAGTCCGCACTTCTTGTTAGCCCGCTGGGCCTCGATGGCCCTTGTTGGCTAGCCACCACGGGCTCGGCCCTCCGCCTCAAGGACTTCCCTTGCAAAAAACGCCATTGGTATACGGTGATAAAAAATAAGCACAGATGGATCCTCTTGAGAATACTGGGACTTCGGTCTCGGTTACCTTTGAGGCTGGAAGTAGTCCGGGATAATCGGCGTAATGGCCACTAAGGTGTTGTCCTTACTCAATTGATGAAACACCCCATCAATCAGCTCCACAGACAAGTCCGGGTCCTCTTGAGAGTCCAGATCGAGGGACCGTCCCGGGTCCTCGGGTTGTGGAGGAGGGCTGTTTATCTCCTTTACAGCCTGGCGTAGCTCCTGTGTTGGAATTGTCAAACTAAATACTTAACTATGGGAATATGAGACGGATGGACAAGTTAAAGGTGTCCGCTTACCCAGCTCGGAGGATTGTACATAGAAAATCCGCCCCGTGGGTTGACGCGGAGGAATTCCTCCTCTTCTCCCTTGTACAAAGCGGACAAGATCTCTATTAGAGCGGTAGCTGATTCTGGCCCCTTACGTCTGCATCGGATGGCGTCATCCTCCCCATTGAAATCCCACATGGGGTGGCCTCTATACTGAAGCGGCTGCACCCCCCGCATAATGCATGTGGCCATGACCTCGATCATGGTCAGTCCGGAATGAGCTAACAACCTTATCCGGTTCATCAGGTAAAGGACGTCCCTGTCATTTTCCTTCTGATGGCTCCGTGGGCGCTAGCTTAGGCGCTTCTTCAAAGGAGCATTATTGAACTCAGGGAGGCCGATCCGAACAGGGTCCGGCAGGGGGACATCTTCTATATAAAACCATTCTGAAGGCCAGTCTTCGGACATCTTCTTTGGGGTTCCGGATAGATATCCGGTCCCGGGGATGCGCCATAGTTCGGCTTCGCCCACTTGATATATCGACCCCTCATGAGAGCGGGGCACAAGGCAGAACAACTTCTTCCACAGTGCCAAATGAGCCTCAATGCCCAAAAACAGCTCGCAAAGGGCTACGAAGCCCACAATATGCAATATGGAGGCAGGTGTAAGGTTGTGCAACTGGAGGCCCTAAAACTCCAGGAGCCCCCAGAGAAACCGATGGATTGGAAATCCGAGCCCTCTTATCAAATAAGGGACAAGGCATACCCGCTCTCCTTTGGAGGGATTAGGGACGCTCTCCGCTTACTCTCCACCATTATAGGTGGCAAGCCCGGCTCGAACCGGGACCATGAAGGCTGGGGGGAGAAACCCCTTGGCTTGGAGCGCCACTAGCTCGCTGTGCGGGATGGTGCATCTCTCCCAATCTCCAGGCTAAGGGCTGGGGGCGCGAGAGGAGGAGCTGCATCGACTGGCCATGATGGAATGGATCTCTGTCGAAAGCGCTCCGATGAATGCTCGCGGAGGGAAGATGGTGTGGTTTGGATATAAATCCCTGTCTCTTTTATAGACGGCTCTTTTTATGCAGCTAGGGGGGCAAATGAAAAAACACCCTGACTTTTCGCATTTGTTTGACACGTGGAAGATGGCCATAATTGGGCGCAGAAGCCAAGAAGCACAACCTTCACCAGAAGTCGGACATTATTCAACAGGTATATGGAATTTGGAGAAGAATCCGCCTTGCAATGCAGAAGACAAATCTGCGCCGGACTCATTGTCACTGAAGCCTGGTTCGGGGGCTACTGAGGGAGACCCGGATTAGGGGGTGTCCGGACAGCTGGACTATGACCTTTGGCCGGACTCCTGGACTATGAAGATACAAGATCGAAGACTTCGTCCCGTGTCCGGATGGGACTTTCCTTGGCGTGGAAGGCAAGCTTGACGATACAGATATGTAGATCTCGTCCCTTTGTAACCGACTCTGTGTAACCCTAGCCCTCTCCGGTGTCTATATAAACCGGAGGGTTTTAGTTCGTAGGATGAACAACAATCATACCATAGGCTAGCTTCTAGGGTTTAGCCTCTCTGATCTCGTGGTAGATCTACTCTTGTACTACCCATATCATCAATATTAATCAAGCAGGAGTAGGGTTTTACCTCCATTGAGAGGGCCCGAACCTGGGTAAAAACATCGCGTCCCTTGTCTCCTGTTACCATCCGCCTAGACGCACAGTTCGGGTGTCACAGCCCTAGCTTAGCCTTTGACTGTCCTTGCATGACCATCATGTCATCATGTCTAAATTACATTTAACTATGAAATGGGGATTCTCAAACCCTAGCACCAAAAGAATTCGGCTAGGGTCAAAATAAAATCTTTTTCATTGAACTCAAAATGCCCTTTAAAAATGTTCAACATTTCCGGTTTGAGGTGGAAGCATCTACCAAAGGTGGTTTACATTTTTGCAGGACTTATTTGGGCTTTGAATTAATTCAAACATATTTGAATTGGAGGTATTTAAATGCTATATATATTTTAGGTGCTCCAAAAATGTTGGAAATTGTTATGGGTCACTGGAATAATTCAGATAGCACCCCTAATTATTTCCAGGATTTTATAAAATGGTTTAGTATTTTACTAAATCAAAACAAAACAGAATAAATAGAAAACAGGAACAATTTAAATTAGAAAACAGAGAAAGAGAGTTACCTGGGCCGGCCTACCTGTTCTGGCATTATAGCGGCTCAGCCCACCGTGGGCAGAGCCATCTTCTTCCTCCTGCCAGTAGGCAGAGGGGAAGCGTGGCGCGCGTGTGTTCCCGGCCACCTCCTTCTTGCCGACGATCCCGTGGATGCGTGGAAGACTTTCCCGTGTCGTCCCGATCCCGCTGACCCCCTCGCGCACTCTCCCTCTTCCCTGACTCTCTCTCCCGTGCAGCCCGAGCGTGGCCGTCTACTGCCACCGCAGCCACCGCCTCCCTCACGATCTCTCCCCGTGCCCTAGAGCTCCGCTATGACCTCCGCTTCGTCTTCACCAAGACACGCTTCGCCGGAAGCTCTGCTCCGCCCTCACGTCGTCATCTTCGTCCTCGGATCACCGGAGATACCCGTCGTCGATGCGCCACCCCCAGAGCTTCCCCGACCTCGCCGTCACCTCTGCTGCCCCCGTCGTGAGCTTCTCTCTCTATCCCCCCTGCTACCTCACTCCCGTGCGTCCTCTAGCCGCATCTTCTGTCAAGGCCGAAACCCACCGCCGCACGAGCTTGTCGCCGGTGATGCTTCGGTGACCATTTGGTCCCGGGCATGCGCCCATCGTACTCACAGCACCACGTACACGCCGTAGGTGCTAATCGCACATCGCCACGGCCACCGCAACCGCGTCCCCACATGCCCCCGAGCTCCGGCCGCCACAAAGCTCGTCGCCGGTGCCTCTGTAGGCCACCCCAGCTCCAGCCGCCTCCACCACTGGATGCGCCACTCCGCCAGCTCCCCGTAGATGCTCCCCACGCGCCAAACTGGACCCCATAGCGAAATCCCGATGCCCTCCGCCGCATTTTGGTCGCCGCCGGCAGAACTCCGGCGAAGCCTACGTGGCGCTGTCATTAGCCACTAATGATGCCCTAACAAACCCCCCTAGCTCACTGACACCTGGGCCCCATGCCCTAACTAATCTAGGTTTAATTTCTGTTTAGATTAGTTTAATAAGGTGGGACCCACCAGTCAGAGTTGACTGTGCTGACATGTCCGTTGACCCGACCCCACCTGTCAATGTCACTAAACAACACCGTGTCACTGACCAGTGGACCCCACTGGTCAGGTTTGACCTGGACCGTGCCCGTTGACCTGCTGACGTCATGATGATGTCATGCTGACATAGTAACTCTTTTCTGGAATTAAATTAATTCTAAAATAGCCAGGAAATTCCAGAAAATGTTATAAACTTCAAAAATTCATATAAAATCAACCGTAACTCAGAATGAAATAAGTTATATATGAAAAATGATCAGAAAAATCCAATCTATCCATCTGTACTGGTTTCATGCATGTTTAAACAACTTCACCTTGCTGTTTAGCTAAAAACATTTTAATGCACTTTATAAACCCATAACTTGAGTTTGCATTTGAATCTTTGATTCAAATGAGCTCAAACCACCTTGGTTATAGTTGCATTAGCTTAATAAATAGCATATCGCCATGTCACATTCATGCATCATATTGTTGCATTGCATTGATTGTGTTCTTCCTTGTTTGCCGGTGTTTGTCCCCTCTTGATAGACGTGGTTCCGACGATGAGATCGATGACACCGATGAAGAGCTATATTATCTTCAGAAGTGCCAGGCAAGCAAAACCCCCTTGTTCATTCCGATAAAATCCCACTCTCTCGCTCCTGCTCTCTTTTACTGCATTAGGACAACAATGATTCATCTGTTACTTGCTGCGGTAGCTGAACCCCTTTATCCTCTGCATGACCTATCATTGCCACAGTAAATAGATGAAACCCACTAGCATGAGTAGGAGTTGTTTGAGCCCTGATGTTCCTACTCATTCATGCTTGTTTGTCATGCCTGCTATTGGTTAGAGTTGTGTCAGGTCTGATTCATCGGGGATGAATTGGAGGTGTGTGAACATGTCCTACCGTGTGTGAGCTAAGTGTGTGAACACAATTTGGTAAAGGTAGCGGTGAGAGGCCATGTAGGAGTACATGGTGGGTTGTCTCATTGAAACCATCCTCAGGAACTGAGTTCTGTGTTTGTGATCCATGAACAGCTACTACCACACATTGGGTTCCGGTAACTCGGCCCCTCTCGGCTTATTAATCAACTTCATCTTTGTCCAGGAGTTGCAACTAGTTTCTGGTGTTTGTAGGTAGTGTTAGTAGTCTACCAAGTGGCACCCGGTACAGGTGGGCTTGGGACAAACTAGGCACAGTGGCACGGTGTACCAAGTGGCACCCGGATGGTGGGCTTGGGAACCCTGCTCACATCGTTTGGGGCCGTGAGCGACACCCCGGCCGGATCTCCTTGCGGATGGAACCCGAATAGGCGATAAACCTGGATGAGAGACTTGTGTGGTTAGTCAGGTCGTGGCCGACACCCTTGCTGGGCTTCCGCTTGAAGGTTGCCGAGTACATGTCGTGTAAACGGCGGTAAGTGGTGAGAGCGTGTGTGAAGAAGTACACCCCTGCAGGGTTAATATGATCTATTCGAATAGCCGTGTCCGTGGTAAAGGACTTCTGGGTTGCCTGTACAGTTCATAGACAAGTGAAAGTGGATACTCTAAAATACGCAAGATAAGTGTGAGTGCTATGGATGGCATTCTCATAGGGAGACGGGAGCGGATCCATAGTGGTGTATTGATATGGTGAATATGTGGACTCGTATGCGCTACCTCAAAAGAGTTACTTGCAGTCGTAGTTCAGGTTAGCCACTGAGTCAAAGCTGGCTTGCTGCAGTTAAACCCCACCATCCCCTTTGTTGATAATGATGCATATGTAGTTAGTTCTGATGTAAGTCTTGCTGGGTACGTTTGTACTCACGTTTCTTAATTTATGTTTTTGCAGAGAGACTTCAGTCTCGCTAGTAGTTCCACGTGGACTTCGACGTTTAGCTTGTTACCTCAGCTACGATCTTGTGCCCTCGGTAGGATCTGGTAGATAGACAGGCCTCTCAGCCTTTTCATTTGTAGATGTCTGTACTCAGACATGTTAAGCTTCCGTGTGTGCTTGTTGTTTGTATGCTCTGAATGCTGAGTCGAGTGACCCATGTTTGTAATATCTCGCTCCTCGGAGCCTATTGAATAAATACTTTGAGTCGTAGAGTTATGTTGTGATGCCATGTTGTATTTGCACATATCGAGCATATTGCGTGTATGATTTGAAATGCTTGATATGTGTGGGATCTGACTATCTAGTTGTTTATCTTTGGTAGCCTCTCTTACCGGGAAATGTCTCCTAGTGCTTCCACTGAGCCTTGGTAGCTTGCTACTGCTCCGGAACACTTAGGCTGGCCAGCATGTGTCCTTCTTTGTTCCTGTGTCTGTCCCTTCGGGGAAATGTCACGCGGTGTCTACCGGAGTCCTGTTAACCTGCTACAGCCCGGTTTACCGGAGTCCTGCTAGCCCAGTCGCTACAGCCCGGATTCACTCGCTGATGACTGACACGTTCGTTGTTGGGTCATGTATGCCTGTCCCTGTAAGTTAGTGCCACTTTGGGTTCACGACTAGCCATGTCAGCCCGGGTTCACTCGCTGATGACTGACACGTTCGTTGTTGGGTCATGTATGCCTGTCCCCATAAGTTAGTGCCACTTTGGGTTCATGACTAGCCATGTCAGCCCGGGTTCTTTGTCATATGGATGCTAGCGGCACTATCATATACGTGTGCCAAAAGGCGCAAACGGTCCCGGGCCAAGTAAGGTGGCACCCGTGGGAATACCGTGCGTGAGGCCGCAAAGTGATATGATGTGTTACATGCTAGATCTGTGTGACTTAGGATCGGGGTCCTCACATCGGGACCCCCTACCCGAGATCCGCCGGTTTTGACACCGACATCGATCTTTGAGGTAGCCACCTGACCCCGTGCGATGGTGATGCTTCTTCTTCACAGCATATTTCTTGTTTGTCGCTGACATCTTCTTACTCTTTTTCGATGTCTTGTGGGCCACAAATGCGGGCCAGTGATCTCTGATCTTCTCATACTTTTTGGTGAATTCTGGTGTCTTTTCTTCGTCGACAAACTCTATTTTCAGCTCATTCTTCGACCACCTGAATAGTTCCGCCATCTTCTTAAGAGCATGAGACTTGATCAATTTCTCTTTAACTGGCTTCTCCAGACCCTCCTTTGGCGGTAGGGTGAAATTTGCCTTAAGCATTGTCCAAAGATCATCTTTCTGCATATCCGAGACATAAGGCACCTCAGGGTCTTCATTCTTAGGCTTTAACCATTGGTGGATACTGATCGGGATCTTGTCCCTAACAATAACCCCACATTGAGCACGAAATGCATCCCTTGTCCGGATGGGTTCAATCGGCTTGCCATCGCGCGCGATTGCTGTGATCTCAAACCTTTCATCCGAGCGCAACTTTTTCTTCGGGCCTCATTTCTTTACCAAATTGTGCTCGATCCGGAGGGCTAGAGAAAAGAAGAAAGACGAGAGTTAATTAATATCTGTACATACAAAAACAATGAATGCATCCATTAGCTAGTCAGCATAGGCTTAACTAATATATATACCTGGCCGGACTTGGTTCGGTCACCGGAGCCGTCATCACGGTCTCCTTTTACCGGCATTGGGTCACCGGAGCCATCATAATCATAGTCTTCTTCTTCACCCTATCCTTCCAGACCATCGGTGTCGTTGAGAAACGACAAGACGACATCACTTCCTTTTGCAATTATGTCCCCCAACATCACTTCTGTTGCTTCATCTCGGGGGTTCTTCATAGTTTCTGCAAATATTTACAACATGGCAAGTATTATTCAAACATGACAGATGGATATATTAGTGGCAAACATAGAACTAGCTAGCTAATCACAATAATGAATCATATTAATTAGTGGCCTCAACCCTGCCTCTCTAGGGTTTGGGGTGGCCTCGGCAACGCTTCAAGGGTTTGGGGTGGCCTCGACAACGCTTCAAGGGTTTGGGGTGGCCTCAACGACAACGCTCTTTTAACTTGGTAACTTTGGGTGGCCTCGAGAGAGTTTGTCGGGTAGGGGCGCGGTGGGAGTAGGGCTGCAAGAAAAGCTCGAGGCTCGTGAGCCGCTCGAGATCGACTCGTATTTTAGCTCGACTCGAGATCGACTTGAAAATAAATGAGCTGAGTATGAACACTTTATGTAGCTTGATCGAGAAACGAGCCAATCTTGAGTCAGCATTGGCTCGCTCGATTTTAGCTCGATAGCTCGATATCATATAAATATATTAAATAACCTTCCTAACTATTGCCAAGAATTAGGATAATTCATTTCCATATATGTATGTACAATTTTTTTCTTCACTTTACCTACTAGCAAACATGAAATTAAGCATGGACAAAATTTACTCTCATCACATGGCCAACCGTGTGTTCATTATTTTGTTATTTTGGTCAAAGTTTGAGAGTTGGCGCACCTTCGTCGCCTTCTATCCATGGTTTCTTGTTATTAAATACTAGTCTTCACTTGAGAAAGAACATGTCAAATTTATTGTGATTTTTTTGTTCTGTTGTGGCCGATCTTGCTTTAAAATTTTCCTTAGAATGATTTTAAAATCATCTTATTTAGCTCAAAACTAGATCGAGATCGACTCGAGATCGTTACAAGCTGAGCACGAGCCACTTTCTGTAGCTCGACCTTGAGCTTTACACATTTTGAGCTCGCTCGAATTTTAATATGAGTTGAGATGAGCCTAGGCCAACTCGCTGGAACTCGACTCGTTTGCAGCCCTAGGTGGGAGGGGGTAGGATACCGACATCATTTTTTTCTAGGGTTTGGGTGTCCTCAAGAGTTCTGGTCGAGCGAGAGGGCCGGGGGGTGCTCCCAAGTTATCGCGGTGAAGAGGGGGTATACATATCGACCGCCCCTCATGTCGAAGTTATCGGGGAGGGGGTTATTTTGACAAAGACATACCGGATAAAAAATAAGAAGACAAAGAAGAAATAAAAAGAGGAGAAGAAGAAAGGAATAGAGGAGAAGACCGAAGAAAATATTTTCTATTTTTTCTTCTTCTCCTCTATTCCTTTCTTCTTCTGCTCTTCTTTCTCTTCTTTTTTCCTCTTCTTATTAATTCTCCTCTTCTTCCTCTCCTTTTCTTCTCCTTTCTTCCTCTTCTTATTTTCCCTTTTCCTCTCTTCTTTTTCTTCTTCTTCCTTATCTTCCTAGCTAGATATATAATACTTTTCTAAAAATGTAACTTTTGCATATATAAAACTTTTTCTTCTTCTTCCTTCTTCCTTCTCTTCCTTCTTTTCCTAAATATATAAAACTTTTCTAAAAATGAAACTAACCTAAAATGTACTAAATCAGAGAACATATATAGATAAGACTAACCAAAAATGTACCCAAATGTACTAAAAATCTAACTTTCATATGCACAGAGAACATACATACATATATACATGTTTATAAAAATGCAAAAAACAAATCATCCTATATATGAACAAAAAATCTAAAAAAAAGACATATAATCAGATATAGAGACATACATATACTCACACATATACATATAATCTGGAAAAAACATCATATATATGTGAAAAAACAGAGGAGAGGATAGGGGGGCAGCGCTGGCCTGACCAAGGAGAGGTGCGGCGTGGTCGGGGCAGGGGCAGAGGCACGTCAACGGGGTAGAAGAGGAGAGGATAGGAGGACGGGGCAGAGGGAGGCGACG
>NC_041385.1:54189225-54267008 GCF_002162155.2 Triticum dicoccoides
GTGCGGCGTGGTCGGGGGCAGGGGCGACATCGGCGTGGTCGGGGCAGGGGCGATGGCGTCGACGGGGCAGAGGGCGGCGACAGCGTCGTTGGGGAGGGTCAGGTGCGCGGCAGAGGCACGTCGAGGGCGCGCGGCGTGGTCGGGGGGCAGGGGCGAGGACGGCATGGTCGGGGCGGGGCAACGTCGGCGTGGTCAGGAGCGCGGCAGAGGCACGGCGAGCTCGGGCAGCCTGGCGGCATCGTCGGAGGGATCGAAAAACTGACGAAATTTCCGCAAGTGCTGGCTTATATAGCAAAGCCATTGGTACCGGTTGGTGGCAACCGGTACCAATGCCACCCTTTAGTCCCGGTTGGTGTCACCAACCGTGACCAAAGGTCTCTTTTCAGCAGCCCAAAGGGCGGGAAGCAGAGGCCTTTCGTTCCAGTTGGTGGCACCAACCGGGACCAAAGGCCTAGCACAGCGGCGTGGTGGTGGGAGTTTAGTCCCACCTCGCTAGTTGAGAGCGTTCGACACCTATTTATAAGCTCGGTTGCCTTTTCCCTTTCGAACTCCTCTGCATTGCTGGCCTATGGGCCAAACTAACACTGCTATGCCTGTGGGCCTACTGGGCCATCTACGGGCCTGAATCCGGGCCCATGGATGGGTTTCTAGTCGTATTCACGCTGTGGTGGCCCTGTAGGTGGCAATTTTTTTATTTTTTCCCTATTTTTCTGTTTTCTTTTTTGCTTTATTTATTTTGTTTTGTTTCTATTTACAACAAAATACTTATTTATTTTATTCTATTTTGTGTCTAATTACTTTTTTATTTTATTTTATGATAATTCTTTTTGCTATTAAATTTTCTAACAAAAAAAGTTCTTTGTGAAAATTCTCTTTGCTTTTAATAATTTTGAATAGAAAATACATTGATAATTTTAGTTGCATCAATTTTATATAATTTTAGTTTCAATAATACTAGAGGTTGCTTATAACGTTTTAAACAGAAAATACTTTGATAATTTTAGTTTCATAAATTTTATTTATGTTATAAAAGTTTATTTTATTTTGTTTCTACTTATATATTTTATTAAAGTTTATATTATTTTGTTTAAAATAACTTATTTATTTTATTTTATGATAATTCGTGTACAAAACGGACAATCTGTTTCGAAGTATCAGGGTTTCATACGGAGACTCGTTTGTTACAAAGGGATTTCATTTTTTTGAACTTATTTGAACTCCATAGTTTTTGTGTGTTCAAAATGCACCATTCAAAGCCACATCACCAATTTCCAACCCTTTCTGACTTCAATTGTTATTTTTCATGCATATACTAATTATTTTGAGCTATAAGGCCATGAAATTGAAAAGCATTTGAAATGAACTCTGAAAAGGTTGAAAGTTGGCATGGTATCATCATTTCACCCACATAGCATGTGCAAGAAAGTAGAGAGGGTTACGGCGCAAACTAGATGCACTTCGTGTACAAAACGGACAATCTCTTTCAAAGTATCAGGGTTTCATACGGAAACTCATCTGTTACAAAGGGATTTCATTTTTTTGAACTTATTTGAACTCCATAGTTTTTCAGTGTTCAGAATGCACCATTCAAAGACACATCACCAATTTTCAACCCTTTCTGGCTTCATTTGTTATTTTTCATGCATTTCTTGATTATTTTGAGCTATAAGATCATGAAATTGAAAAGCATTTGAAATGAACTCTGAAAAGGTTGAAAGTTGGCATGGTATCATCATTTCACCCACATAGGATGTGCAAGAAAGTAGAGAGGTTATGGCGCAAACTGGGTGCACTTCGTGTACAGAACGGACAATCTCTTTCGAAGTATCAGGGTTTCATACGGACACTCGTCTATTACAAAGGGATTTCATTTTTTTGAACTTATTTGAACTCCATAATTTTTCTGTGTTCAAAATGCACCATTCAAAGCCACATCACCAATTTTCAACCCTTTCTGACTTCATTTGTTATTTTTCATGCATTTACTGATTATTTTGAGCTATAAGACAATGAAATTGAAAGGCATTTGAAATGAACTCTGAAAAGGTTGAAAGTTGGCATGTTATCATCATTTCACCCACATAGCATGTGCAAGAAAGTAGAGAGGGTTATGGCAAACAATGGATGCACTTCGTGTACAAAACGGACAATCTCTTTCGAAGTATCAGGGTTTCATACGAAAACTCGTATGTTACAAAGGGATTTCATTTTTTTGAACTTATTTGAACTCCATAGTTTTTCTGTGTTCAAAATGCACAATTCAAAGCCACATCACCAATTTTCAACCCTTTCTGACTTCATTTGTTATTTTTCATGCATTTACTGTATATTTTGAGCTATAATACCATGCCATTGAAAAGCATTTGAAATGAACTCTGAAAAGGTTGAAAGTTGGCATGGTATCATCATTTCACCCACATAGCATGTGCAAGAAAGTAGAGAGGGTTACGACAAAAACTGGATGCACTTCGTGTACAAAACGGACAATCTCTTTCGAAGCATCAGGGTTTCATACGTAAACTCGTCTGTTACAAAGGGATTTCATTTTTTTGAACTTATTTGAACTCCATAGTTTTTCTGTGTTCAAAATGCAGCATTCAAGACACATCATCAATTTTCAACCCTTTCTGACTTCATTTGTTATTTTTCATGCATTTACTGATTATTTTGAGCTATAAGACCATGAAATTGAAAAGCATTTGAAATGAACTCTGAAAAGGTTGAAAGTTGGCATGGTATCATCATTTCACCCACATATCATGTGCAAGAAATTAGAGAGGGTTACGGCAAAAACTGGATGCACTTCGTGTACAAAACGGACAATCTCTTTCGAAGTATCAGAGTTTCGTACAAAAAACTCGTCTGTTACAAAGGGATTTCATTTTTTGAAATTATTTGAACTCCATAGTTTTTCTGTGTTCAAAATGCACCATTCAAAGCCACATCATCAATTTGCAACCCTCTCATGAATAGATAAGTGACCAAATTAATAGAAGTTCATCATCACATTAAAACCAAAGTACATATATAGTTCTCATTGAACAACATATAGCTCTCCAGAGCATCTAATTAAACCATACATTGAAATTATGTAAAACATTCCAATGCAACAACAAATGCGATCATAATCGCAACCAAGGTAACAACTGATCCAACTGCATAATGATACGAAGCCTCGGTATGAATGGCATATTTTCTAAACTTTTTAATCTTCAACCACATTGCATCCATCTTGATCTTGTGATCATCGACAACATCCGCGACATGCAAATCCAATATCATCTCCTCCTCCTCAATTTTTCTTATTTTTTCCTTCAAGTAATTGTTTTCTTCTTCAACTAAATTTAACCTGTCGACAATAGGGTCGGCTGAAATTTCCGGTTCAAGAACCTCCTAGATAAATAAAATCTATGTCACGTTGGTCGGCATAATTGTCATAAACAATAAATGAACCAAATAGTTATCAAAAGATAATATATACCACACCTGAATCATAAACAGGACGAGGGCCTACGGGGGCGGATACCAAAACCATCGCACTATATAATAACAAGGAATAATAAAAGTAAGAAAATTAGACAAGTATCTATCTGAAGTAAGAATTTTTTTCTTTCAGAAAGAATATAAGAACAAGAGGCTCACCATGATGGTGCCGGCGATGAGTCGGCGCGGGCGATCGACGACGGTGAAGACGGGGACGGGACGTGACTGACCGCTAAACCTAGACAAATCTGGGGGGAAATGGAGCTCGGAGGTCGAGTTTCGAGAGGAGAAAGATTAACTAGCGTGGCTCAGACATTTCATCAAACACCTCATGTGCATAGGAGGTGAGCTAGAGCACCCAAATGCCCTCCCCTCGCCGACCAGAAAAAATAGAGCACTGTGGAGTGCTCTACTGTGGCGATGGGGTATATATATAGGAAACTCATTTGTCCCGGTTCATGGTAGAAACCGGGACTAAAGCCCGGTAATCTGTCCTGGTTCAAGCCATGAAGCGGGACCAATGGTTGTGTGCCAGGAGTGAGGACCATTGGTCCAGATTCGTGCCTAGAACCCGGACAAATGGATCCAGACAAATGGGGACCAATGCCCACGAGGCCCCGGCCGGCCCCCTGGGCTCATGAACCTGGACTAATGCCCCCCATGGGTCCCGGTTCTTCCTAATGGGCTGGCCAGGCCGGAACCAAAGCCCTGTTTTCTACTAGTGATCACTTATTATTGGGAGCCCTTGTGCCCCAGGTGCCTGACTTTTTTTCTTTTGTATGTATCAGTCGCTTTTCTTTGACCCGTCACATTTCAATCTAACAGCTGGTTTCATCTCTACGTATGTTTTTGCGAACCAACCCGTGATTGGGATGGTTAGGTGAACAGTGGTATCCCCAACCCACCAGGGTTCAAGCCCCGGTGCTTGCATTTATCCTGGATTTACGTGTTTCAATCACATTTTTCTCCCTGTACGACTAGAATGCCTATGCTACGGCCCATTACTAATTAAAATCTTTGATCACAATGAGATGGTATAAACTATAAAATCTTTCGGGCACTTAAACAAAATTTGATGCAATTTAAAGTACTTCATCAAATTTCAATATGGAAGACATCTATCTATCTACCTTTTATATTATTAATACTATCGGGGTGACCCGGGCATTTGCGTGGCTAGACTTTTCTTCTTAGCGTGTTCTCTCTATCTATTTGCTTTCATACCAGGTGTTGCCATGTCTGTATTTATTTAAAAGATATGGATGTGCATCCACGAAAGACCGAATGATTCAAGTTCTATTTACTGACATGATGAACCATCTACTATACTACTAATCTCTAGCTTCACTGGTTCACTTTTCTCATTTGTCAATATTTATATTTGCAGCCAATATTCTTTTTAGGATTTTACACTTCAAAAATCTAAGCATCGATGTGTTGAACCCATACCTTGTTATAAGTTCCACCTTTCGCCTCGTCACTGACCATATTACACTTATCTTTTTTTATTTGTACAAAGTCATACATTCATGGTCCATATATGTGGCTCCATATATTCTCCTCTTAATGTAATTTCTATGTCTGTTTCTAGTATAAACCTAGGTATTATATGAATGGTGTGGAAATTTGCTAAAATATTCTCTAATTAGCATATGTCAGCTTGTTCGTGTCAAGTAGACCGACTCCTGCCTGCGTCTACTACTATTACTCCGCATATCGACCGACTCCTACCTTCATCTAGAGTATTAAGTTCATGAAGAACAGAGTAACGCTTTAAGTAAGATGACATGATGTAGAGGAATAAACTCAAGCAATATGATGTAAACCCCATCTTTTTATCCTTGATGGTAACAATACAATGCATGCCTTTCTGCCCCTACTGTTAGTGGGATTGGACACCGCAAGATTGAACCCAAAGCTAAGCACTTCTCTCATTGCAAGAAAAACCAATCTAGTTGACCAAACTAAACCGATAGTTCGAAGAGAATTAAAAAGATATCAAATCATGCATATAAGAATTCAGAGAAGATTCAAATAATATTCATAGATAAGCTGATCATAAATCCACAATTCATCGGATCTTGACAAACACACCGCAAAAGAAGATTACATCAGATAGATCTCCAAGAACATCGAGGAGAACATGGTATTGACAATCAAAGAGAGAGAAGAAGCCATCTAGCTACTAGATATGGATCCGTAGGTCTAAGGTAAACTACTCATGCTTCATCGGAAGGGCAATAGAGTTGATGTACGTAGAAGCCCTCCGTGATCCAATCCCCCTCTAGCAGGATGCCGGAAAAGCCCCCTAGATGGGATCTTATGGGAACAGAAGGTTGTAGCGGTGGAAAAGTGTTTTCGTGGATGCCTCTGGTGGTTTGGGAAAATATGTGAATATATAGGAGGAAGATGTAGGTCAGGGGGTCACCGAGGGGCCAACAAGGTAGGGGGGGCACGCCCTCCCCCCTTGTCGCCACTTCGTGGCTCCTCTGACTTGGTCTCCAAGGCTCCTGGGTGTTCTTTGGTCCAAGAAAAATCATCAATAAGGTTTTATTCCGTTTGGCATTCCTTTTCTGTGAGGCTCAAAAACAAGAAAAAAACAGAAACTGGCACTGGGCTCTAGGTTAATAGGTTAGTCCCAAAAATAATATAAAATGGCATATTAATGCATATAATACATCCAAAACAGATAATATAATAACATGGAACAATAAAAAATTATAGATACGTTGGAGACGTATCAGGCAACCCCAAGCTTAATTCCTGCTCGTCCCCGAGTAGGTAAATGATAAAAATAGAATTTTTGATGTAGAATTCTAGATAACATATTTATCCATGTAATTTTCTTTCTTGTGGCATGAACGTCCAGATGCATAAGATTCAAAACAAGAGTTTAATATTGACATAAAAACAATAATACTTCAAGCATACTAATAAAGCAATTATGTCTTCTCAAAATAACATGACCAAAGAAAGTTATCCCTACAAAATCATATAGTCTGGCTATGCTCCATCTTCATCACACAAAGTATTCAAATCATGCACAACCCCGGTTTTAGCCAAGCAATTATTTCATAGTTTTGTATTCTCAAACCTTTTAAACTTTCATGCAATACATGAGTGTTAGCCATGACATAGCACCATAGGTGGAATAGAATATGGTGGTTGTGGAGAACACAAAAAGAAGGAGATAGTCTCACATCAACTAGGCGTATCAATGGGCTATGGAGATGCCCATCAATAGATATCAATGTGAGTAGGAATTGCCTTGCAACGGATGCACTAGAGCTATAACTGTATGAAAGGTCAAAAAGAAACTAAGTGGGTGTGCATCCAACTCGCTTGCTCATGAAGACCTAGGGCAATTTGAGGAAGCCCATCATTGGAATATACAAGCCAAGTTCTATAATGAAAATTTCCCACTAGTATATGAAAGTGAAAATATAGGAGACTCTCTATCATGAAGATGATGGTGCTACTCGGAAGCACAAGTGTGGAAAAAGGATAGTAACATTTTCCCTTCTCTCTTTTCTCTCATTTTTTGGTGGGCTTATTTGGCCTTCTTTTATTTGGGCTTCTCTGGCCTCTTTTATTTTTCATAAAGTCCAGAGACTCATCCCAACTTGTGAGGGAATCATAGCTTCCATCGTCCTTTCCTGACATGGGACAATGCTCTAATAATGATGAATAAGGAAATATAATTTTAGCATAAATAATAAACCTTTATCATGAATAAGGAAATATAAAATAACAACTTTATTATTGCCTCTAGTGCATATTTCCGTGACCTCCCCGGTCTCGCCGACGACCGCAGGAGGCGCAGAATGCGAGTTGCCTCTGCTTTCCACCAGATCGGTTGGTGGAGAGGTACCCTCCGATATTTGGTGGGTAGGGAGGTCGCGCGGCGGGCTGCAACATAAGTAGGCACATGTAGTTAATGGTGGGTTAGTAAAACGAATGTTCAAACAGTGTTCAGATTCCCACCTTTCCACGCGGGGCTTGACCCTATGCACCTTCTCCGGGACCTTCTCGGAGGCTACAGACTCCTTATCAGATTCTGAACTATTGTTGTGTATGACCAAATTCCCCCTGCTCCTCTTCGGAGGCAGGGGAGGATGCCCCTCTTTGACCTTGGCGAAGACGGCTCTTTTTCTGGTACGTGGAGAGTCACTCTCCTCTTCCCCCCTCTTTGTCCTGCTCCCCCTCCTATGTGGAGGGGACATGGATGTCCCTGGACTTGGTGTCTAAAGGGATCCGCAGGAGGAGATCCTCCTGGGCCTCCCTCATGTGGTTCTTCTTTTTTCTTGTGTTCCTTTTTCTCTCGCGCCTTATACGACATCGCGGCTAGCATTTATTCTAGCTGAGCCGACCGGGGATCTTCGGACAGTGGGGCTGGGCTGTTCATCTTCTTGGCCTTCTTGAGCCAACCCTGTGGGAATAGGAGAGCCAAAAATCAATCTAGTCTAATACGAATGTCCGAATTTAGAACGGATAAAAGTCTTGTTACCTTCTTGGGAGGTTGTTCGGTGTCGATGGCAGTGTCCTCCTCGTCTTTCGCCGGCCAATCCTCTTTCTTGGGTTTGAATAGCGCCCTCCACAACTTGTTATAGGTGGTCTCGAGGAAGTGGCGCATGGTGGTAGGGTCTTTGGTGTCCCGCTACTAGCAAGGGAGTAGGCGCCGATTGAACATCACTTGGATCACACTGGTTAGCTTGACGCCAGCCTTCTTCACATCGAGGATGTGCTTTTGTAGCAGTTCCACTTCTTCGGGAGACCCCCAATCGGGGCTCTTCTTGGTCCACAATGTCAGTCATGGGTGGTCCGAATCTAAACTCCATGGCCGCCGCCCAGTCAGCGTCATGTGGTTCTGTGATGTAAAACCACTCTCTCTGCCAAACCTTGACCGTGTCTATGAACGTGCCCACTGGCAACTCTACACGGGTCAGCTTGCTAACCATGGCTCCCCCGCAGTCCACTTGTTGGCCGTCCACAATCTTCGGCTTTCACATTGAATACCTTCAGCCGTAGGCCGAAGTGTGGATGGATGCGAAGGAAAGCCTCACAAATGATGATGAAGGATGAAAGGTGGAGGATGGATTTCGGGGCTAGATTGTGAAAGTCTAGCCCATAAAGGTACATCAACCCTCGGACGAAGGGGTGGAGCGGAAAGCCTAGCTCTCGAACTAAGTGGGGGACAAACACCACCCTCTCACCAGGCCGCAGTGTGGGAATGGCCTGGCCCAGTTCTGGGTTCCGGTGAACAACAACGGCTGGGAGGTAGCCGGCAGCCTTCAAGTCCTCGATATCCTTATTAGTGACGACCGAGGCCTTCTACTTGCCCCCCTCACCAAATACAGCCATCGCCAAGAACGGGTAGCAGAGCCGTGGCGAAGAGATGGGTTGGAGCGCTCGAGCTCTATAGATTGGGAAGGGCTGTGGCGAGTGTTACGTCTCCAACGTATCTATAATTTTTGATTGTTCCATGCTATTATATCATTTGTTTTGGATGTTTAATGGGCTTTGCTCTTTTATACTCCCCCCGTTCCTTGATATAAGGTGTATAGTTTTTTGAGAAAAATTCCGAAATATAAGGTGTATTGCGTTGCACCACTCATTAGGATAATTCTTTTAGGGATTTGATTACATTTCCTTATATTAGGCAAGCTCCTTTATTTTCTCA
The DNA here is from genome assembly GCF_002162155.2 of Triticum dicoccoides. Taxonomy (NCBI): domain Eukaryota; kingdom Viridiplantae; phylum Streptophyta; class Magnoliopsida; order Poales; family Poaceae; genus Triticum; species Triticum dicoccoides. Next base: position 54,198,389 of record NC_041385.1, read on the forward strand.
TGTCAATTAGTCAGGTGTAATCTCACCCAAAACTTGTGAAATTATCCCTCCATGTGCGTTCTTTAATATCCACGCCAAAAACTATACACCCTATATCTAGGAACGGAGGGAGTATTATTTTTGGGACTAACCTATTAACCGAAGGCCCAGTGCCAGTTTTTGTTTTTTTGCCTATTTTAGAGTTTTGCATTAAAGGAATACCAAATTGAGTCAAAACGGAATGAAACCTTCACGATGATCTTTCTTGGACCGAAAGCAAACCAGAAGACTTGGAGATGAAGTCGGAGACATAACAGGGAGGCCACGAGGCAGGAGGTGTTGGGGAACACGATAATTTCAAAAAAATTCCTACGATCGCGCAAGATCTATCTATGTGACGCACATCAACGAGAGGGGATAGTATGTACATGTACCCTCGTAGACCGAAAGTGGAAGCGTTTAGTTAACACAACTGATTTAGTCAAATGTCTTTGTGATCCAATCGATACAAGCACCGAACGTACGACACCTCCGCGTTCAGCACACATTCAGCTCGATGACATCCCTCGTACTCTTGATCCAGTTGAGGCCGAGGGAGAGTTTCGTCAGCACGACGGCATGGCGACGGTGATGATGAAGTTATTGGCGTAGGGATTTGCCTAAGCACTACGGCGATATGCCCGAGGTGTGTAACTATGGAGGGGGCACCGCACATGGCTAAAAGATCAACTTGTGTGTTCTAGGGTGCCCCCTACCCCCATATATAAAGGAGAAATGGGAGGCCGGCGACCCTCCTAGGGTGCGCCCCCAAGAGGGGAATCCTACTAGGACTCCAAGTCCTAGTAGGTTTCCACCAAGAGGGAGAGAAGGGGAAGGAAGGAAAGGGAGAGGGAGAAGGAAAGGGGGGCGCCGCCCCCCTCCTTGTCCAATTCAGACCCAAGGGGAGGGGGTGCACTACCTACCCTGGCCGCCCCTCTCTCTCTCTCCACTAAGGCCCATCAAGGCCCATTAGTTCCCCCGGGGGTTCCGATAACCCTCTGAGATTCTGGGTTTATCCGAAACTTCTTCGGAACACTTCCGGTGTCCGTATATAGACTTCCAATATATTAATATTTAAGTCACAATCATTTCGAGACTCCTCGTCATGTCCGTGATGTCATCTGGGAGTTCGAACAAAATTCGGTCATCAAAACACATAACTCATAATACAAACCGTCATCGAATGTTAAGCGTGCGGACCCTACGGGTTCGAGAACTATGTAGACATGATCGAGACACATCTCCGTTCAATAACCAGCAGCGGAACCTAGATGATCATATTGGATCCTACATATTGTACGAAGATCTTTATCGGTCAAGCCGCATAACAACATACGCTGTTCCCTTTGTCATCGGTATGTTACTTTCCCGAGATTCGATCGTCAGTATCATTATACCTAGTTCAATCTCATTACTGGAAAGTCTGTTTACTCGTTTCGTAATACTTCATCCCACAAGTAACTCATTAGTTACAACGCTTTCAAGGCTTATAGTGATGAGTATTACCGAGAGGGCCCAGAGATACCTCTCCGAAACACGGAGTGACAAATCCTAATCTCGATCTATGCCAACCCAACAAACACCTTCGAAGACACCTGTAGAGCACCTTTATAATCATCCATTTATGTTGTGATGTTTGGTATACCATAAAGTGTTCCTCCGGTATTTGGGAGTTGCATAATCTCATTGTTCGAGGAACATGTATAAGTCATGAAGAAAGTAGTAGCAATGAAACTGTAACGATCATAATGCTAAGCCAACAGATGGGTCATGTCCATCACATCATTCTCCTAATGATGTGATCCCGTTCATCAAGTGACAACACATGTCTATGGTTAGGAAACATAACCATCTTTGATTAACTAGCTAGTCAAGTAGAGGCATACTAGGGACAATATGTTTTGTCTATGTATTCACACATGTACTAAGTTTCCGGTTAATACAATTCTAGTATGAATAATAAACATTTATCATGAAATAAGGAAATAAATAATAACTTTAGTATTGCCTCTAGGGCATATTTCCTTCAGTCTCCCACTTGCACTGGAGTTAATAATCTAGATTACATAGTAACGATTCTAACACCCATGGAGCTTTGGTGTTGACCATGTTTTGCTTGTGGAAGAGGCTTAGTCAACTGGTCTGCAACATTCAGATCCGTATGTATCTTGCAAATCTCTATGTCCCCCTTCGACACTTGATGACAGCTGGAATTGAAGCGTCTCTTGATTTGCTTGGTTCTCTTATGAAATCTGGATTCCTTTGCCAAGGCAATTGCACCAGTATTGTCACAAAAGATTTTCATTGGACGCGATGCACTAGGTATGATACCTAGATCGGATATGAACTACTTCATCCAAACTACTTCATTTGCTGCTTCTGAAGCAGCAATGTACTCTGCTTCACACGTAGGTCCCGCCACGACGCTCTGCTTGGAGCTGCACCAACTGACAGGTCCTCCATTTAATAAAAATACGTATCCGGTTTGCGACTTTGAGTCATTCGGATCAATGTCAAACCTTGCGTCGACGTAACCGTTTACGACGAGCTCTTTTTCACCTCCATAAACGAGAAACATATCCTTAGTCCTTTTCAGGTATTTCACGATGTTCTTGACCGTTGTCCAGTGCTCCACTCCGGGATTACTTTGGTACCTCCCCGCTATGCTTATAGCAAGGCACACATCAGGTCTGGTACACAGCATTGCATACATGATAGAACCTATGGCTGAAGCATAGGGAATGACTTTCATTTTCTCTCTATCTTCTGCGGTAGTCGGGCATTGAGTCTGACTCAACTTTACACCTTGTAACACAAGAAAGAACCCTTTATTTGACTGATCCATTTTGAACTTCTTCAAAACTTTATCAAGGTATGTGCTTTGTGAAAGTCCAATTAAGCATCTTGATATATCTCTATAGATCTTGATGCCTAATATGTAAGATGCTTCTCCGAGGTTTTTCATAGAAAAACTCTTATTCAGGTATCCCTTTATGCTATCCAGACATTCTATATCATTTCCAATCAACAATATGTCACCCACATATAATATTAGAAATGCTACAGAGCTCCCAGTCACTTTCTTATAAATACAGGCTTCTCCAAAAGTCTGTATAAAACTACATGCTTTGATCACACAATCAAAGTGTTTATTCCAACTCTGAGAGGCTTGCACCAGTCCGTAAATGGATCGCCGGAGCTTCAACACTTTGTTAGCACCCTTTGGATTGACAAAACCTTCTGGTTGCATCATATACAACTCGTCTTCCAGAAATCCATTCAGGAATGCATTTTTTACATCCATCTACCAAATTTCATAATCATAAAATGCGGCAATTGCTAACATGATTCGGACAGACTTAAGCATCGCTACGGGTGAGAAAGTCTCATCATAGTCAACTCCTTGAATTTGTCGAAAACCTTTTGCAACAAGTCGAGCTTTGTAGGCAGTAACATTACCATCAGCGTCAGTCTTCTTATTGAAGATCCATTTATTTTCTATGGCTTGCCGATCATCGGGCAAGTCCACCAAATTCCACACTTTTTTTTCATACATGGATCCCATCTCAGATTTCATGGCCTCTAGACATTTTGCGGAATCTGGGCTCATCATCGCTTCCTCATAGTTCGTAGGTTCACGATGGTCTAGTAACATGACTTCCAGAATAGGATTACCGTACCACTCTGGTGCGGATCTTACTCTGGAAGACCTACGAGGTTCGGTAGTAACTTGAGCTAAAGTTTCATGATCATCATCATTAACTTCCTCACTAATTGGTGTAGGAATCACTAGAACTGATTTCTATGATGAACTACTTTCCAATATGGGAGAAGGTATAATTACCTCATCAAGTTCTACTTTCCTCCCACTCACTTCTTTCGAGAGAAACTCCTTCTCTAGAAAGGATCCATTCTTAGCAACAAATATCTTGCCTTCGGATCTGTGATAGAAGCTGTACCTAACAGTTTCCTTTGGGTATCCTATGAAGACGGACTTCTTTGATTTGGGTTATAAGGTTGAAGCTTTTTCACATAAGCATCGCAGCCCCAAACTTTAAGAAACGACAACTTTGGTTTCTTGCCAAACCATAGTTCATAAGGCGTCGTCTCAATGGATTTTGATGGTGCCCTATTTAATGTGAATGCAATCGTCTCTAAAGCATAACCCCAAAACAATAGCGGTAAAGAAGTAAGAGACATCATAGATCGCACCAAATCCAGTAAAGTATGGTTATGACCTTCGAACACACCATTTCGCTGTGGTGTTCCAGGTGGCGTTAGTTGTGAAAGTATCCCATGTTGTTTCAAATGAAGACCAAACTTGTAACTCAAAGATTCTCCTCCACAATCAGATCTTAGAAACTTTATTTTCTTGTTACAATGATTTTCCACTTCACTCTGAAATTCTTTGAACTTTTCAAATGTTGTAGACTTATGCTTCATTAAGTAGATAGAACCATATCTACTCAAATCATCTATGAAGGTAAGAAAATAACGATACCTGGAACAAGCCTCAATACTCATTGGACCGCATACATCAGTATGTATTATTTCCAATAAGTCAGTAGCTCGTTCCATTGTTTCGGAGAATGGAGTTTTAGTCATCTTGCCAATAAGGCACGGTTCACAAGCACCAAGTGATCCCGAAAGTCCATTAGTATGGAGTTTCTTCATGCGCTTTACACTGATATGACCCAAACGGCAGTGTCACAAATAAGTTGCACTATCATTATCAACTTTGCATCTTTTGGCTTCAATATTATGAATATGCGTATCATCACTATCGAGATTCAACAAAAATAGACCACACATCAAGGGTGCATGACCATAAAAGATATTACTCATGTAAATAGAACAATAATTATTCTCTGATTTAAATGAATAACCGTCTCGCATCAAACAAGATCCAGATATAATGTTCATCCTCACGCTGGCACCAAATAACAATTATTCAGGTCTAAAAATAATCCCGATGGTAGATGTAGAGGTAGCGCGCCAATGACGATCACATTGACCTTGGAACCATTTCCCACGCGCATCGTCACCTCGCCAATCTTTGTTTAATCCATAGCCCATGTTTCGAGTTGCAAATATGAGAAACAGAACCAGTATCAAATACACATGCACTATTACGAGCATTAGTAAGGTACACATCAATAAGATGTATATCAAATATACCTTTCACTTTGCCATCCTTCTTATCTACCAAATACTTGGGGCAGTTCCGCTTCCAGTGACCAGTCCCTTTGCAGTAGAAGCACTCAGTTTCAGGCTTAGGTCCAGACTTGGGTTTCTTCTACCGAGCATCAACTTTCTTGCCGTTCTTCTTGAAGTTCCCCTTCTTCCCTTTGCCCTTTTTCTTGAAACTAGTGGTGTTGTTGACCATCAACACTTGATGCTCCTTCTTGATTTCTACCTCCGCAGCCTTTAGCATCGCGAAGAGCTCGGGAATAGTCTTGTTCATCCCTTGCATATTATAGTTCATCACGAAGCCTTTATAGCTTGGTGGCAGTGATTGAAGAACTCTGTCAATGACACTATCAACTGGAAGATCAACTCCCAGTTGAGTCAAGTGGTTATGGTACCCAGACATTCTGAGTATGTGTTCACTGAAAGAACTATTCTCCTCCATTTTGCAGCTGTAGAATTTGTTGGAGACTTCATATCTCTCAACTCGGGCATTTGCTCAAAATATTAACTTCAATTCTTGGAACATCTCATATGCTCCACGACATTCAAAATGTCTTTGAAGTCCCGATTCTAAGCCGTAAAGCATGGCACACTGAACTATCGAGTAGTCATAAACTTTGCTCTGCCAGACGTTCTTAACGTCATCAGTAGCATCTGCTGCAGGCCTGGCACCCAGCGGTGCTTCCAGGATGTAATTCTTCTGTCCAGCAATGAGGGTAATCGTCAAGTTACATACCCAGTCCGTGTAGTTCCTGCCATCATCTTTCAGCTTAGATTTCTCTAGGAACGCATTAAAATTCAAAGGAACGATAGCACGAGCCATTGATATACAATAACATAGACATGAAAAATAACTATCAGGACTAAGTTCATGATAAATTAAAGTTCAATTAATCATATTACTTAAGAACTCCCATTTAGACAAACATCCCTCTAGTCATCTAAATGATCACGTGATCCAAATCAACTAAACCATGTCTGATCATCACGTGAGATGGAGTAGTTATCAATGGTGAACATCACTATGTTGATCATATCTACTATATGATTCATGTTCGACCTTTCGGTCTCGGTGTTCCGAGGCCATATCTGCATATGCTAGGCTCGTCAAGTTTAACCCGAGTATTCTGCGTGTGCAAATCTGGCTTGCACCCGTTGTATGTGAATGTAAAGCTTATGACACCCCATCATAACGTGGTGTCTCGGCACGACGAACTGTAGCAATGGTGCATACTCAGGGAGAACACTTATACCTTGAAATTTAGTATGGTATCATCTTATAATGCTACCACCGTACTAAGCAAAATAAGATGCATAAAAGATAAACATCACATGCAATCAAAATATGTGAGAAGATACGGCCATCATCATCTTGTGCTCATGATCTCCATCACCGAAGCATCATCATGATCTCCATTGTCACCGGCACGACACCTTGACTTCCATCGTAGCATCGTTGTCATCTGGCCAACTATTGCTTCTACGACTATCGCTACCGCTTAGTGATAAAGTAAAACAATTACATGGCAATTGCATTGCGTACAATAAAGCGACAACCATATGGCTCCTGCCAGTTGCCGATAACTTTGTTACAAGCATGATCATCTCATACAACAATTTATATCACATCATGCCTTGACCATATCACATCACAGCAAGCCCTACAAAAACAAGTTGGACGTCCTCTACTTTGTTGTTGCAAGTTTTATGTGGCTGCTATGGGCTTCTAGCAAGAACCGTTCTTACCTACGCATCAAAACCACAACGACTTTTCATCAAGTGTGCTGTTGTAACCTTCAACAAGGACCGTACGTAGTCAAACTCGATTCAACTAAAATTGGAGAAACAGATACCCACCAGCCACTTTTGTGCAAAAGCACGTCGGTAGAACCAGTCTCATGAATGCGGTCATGTATTGTCGGTCCGGGCCGCTTCATCCAACAATACCGTCGAATCAAAGTAAGACGTTGGTGTTAAGCAGTATGACTATTATCGCCCACACCTCTTTGTGTTCTACTCGTGCATATAACATCTACGCATAGACCTGGCTCGGATGCCACTATTGGGGAACGCGGCAATTTCAAAAAAATTCCTACGATCACGCAAGATCTATCTATGTGATTGATACGTCTCCAACATATCTATAATTTTTGATTATTCCATGCTATTATATTATCCATCTTGGATGTTTATATGCATTTATATGCTATTTTATATGATTTTTGGGACTAACCTATTAACCTAGAGCCCAGTGCCAGTTTCTGTTTTTCCTTGTTTTCCAGTTTTACAGAAAAGGAATACCAAACAGAGTCCAATTGACGTGCCAATTTTTGATGAGTTTTTATGGACCAAAAGAAGCCCCCAGAGTAAAAGAGTTGGGCCAGAAGAGTCCTAGGCCGTAGGGCGTGCCCCATATCTCGTGGACGACTCGGAGATCCCCCTGATGTGAGACCGATGCCAAAAATTCCTATAAATACATAAACCCCCAGAAATAAACCTAGATCGGAGTTCCGCCGCCGCAAGCCTTTGTAGCCACCAAAAACCAACCGAGAGCATGTTTCGGCACCCTGTCGGAGGGGGGAATCATCACTGGTGGCCTTCTTCATCATCCCGACATTCTCCATGATGAGGAGGGAGTAGTTCACCCTCGAGGCTGAGGGTATGTACCAGTAGCTATGTGTTTGATCTCTCTCTCTCTCTCTCTCTCTCTCTCTCTCTCTATCTCTCTCTCTCGTGTTCTTAATTTGGCACCATCTTGATGTACCGTGAGCTTTGCTACTATAGTTGGATCTTATGATGTTTCTCCCCCTCTACCCTTTTGTATTGGATTGAGTTTTCCCTTTGAAGTTATCTTATTGGATTGAGTCTGTAAGGATTTGAGAACACTTGATGTATGTCTTGCGTGGGATACCCGTGGTGACAATGGGGTATTCTATTGATTCACTTGATGTATATTTTGGTGATCAACTTGCGGGTTCTGTGACCTTGGGAATCTATGCATAGGGGTTGGCACACGTTGTCGTCTTGACTCTCCGGTAGAAACTCTGGGGCACTCTTTGAGGTTCTTTGTGTTGGTTGGATAGATGAATATGAGGTTGTGTGATGCATATCGTATAATCATACCCGCAGATACTTGAGGTGACATTGGAGTATCTAGGTCACATTAGGGTTTTGGTTGATGTGTGTCTTAAGGTGTTATTTCACTACAAACTCTAGGGTTGTTTGTGACACTTATATGAATATCCCAATGGATTGATCAGAAAGAATAACTTTGAGGTGGTTTTGTACCCTACAATAATCTCTTCTTGTTCTCTGCTATTAGTGACTTTGGAGTGACTCTTTGTTGCATGTTGAGGGATAGTTATATGATCTAATTATGTTATTATTGTTGAGAGAACTTGCACTAGTGAAAGTATGAACCCTAGGCCTTGTTTCGAAGCATTGCAATACCATTTTCGCTCACTTTTACCACTTGCTACCTTGCTGTTTTTATATTTTAAGATTACAAAAACCTATATCTACAATCCATATTGCACTTTTATCACAATCTCTTTGCCAAACTAGTGCGCCTATACAATTTACCGTTGTATTGGGTGTGTTGAGGACACAAGAGACTCTTTGTTATTTTGTTGCAGGGTTGTTTGAGAGAGACCATCTTCATCCTACGCCTCCCACGGATTGATAAACCTTAGGTCATCCACTTGAGGGAAATTTGCTACTGTCCTACAAACCTCTGCACTTGGAGGCCCAACAACATCTACAAGAAGAAGGTTGCATAGTAGAAATCAGTGATGCACATCAACGAGATGGGAGAGTGTGTCCACGTACCCTCATAGACCGAAAGCGGAAGCGTTTAGTTAACACAGTTGATGTAGTCGAACGTCTTCGCGATCCAAGCACTGCGAACGTATGACACCTCGGTGTTCAACACACGTTCAGCTCGATAAAGTCCCTTGTACTCTTGATATAGTTGAGGCTGAGGGAGAGTTTCGTCAGCACGGTGGCGTGGCGACGGTGATGATGAAGTTATCGGCGCAGGGCTTCGCCAAAGCAATACGATGATATGACCGAGGTGTGTAACTATGGAGGGGGGCACCGCACACGGCTAAAAGATCAACTTGTGTGTTCTAGGGTGCCCCCTGCCCCCGTATATAAAGGAGCAAGGGGAGACCGACCGACCCTCCTAGGGCGCGCCCCCAAGAGGGGAATCCTACTAGGACTCCAAGTCCTAGTAGGTTTCCACCAAGAGGGAGAGAAGGGGAAGGAAGGAGAGGGAGAGGGAGAAGGAAAGGGGAGCGCCGCCCCCCTCCTAGTCCAATTCGGACCGAAGGGGGAGGGGGCGCGCGGCCTGCCCTGGCTGCCCCTCCCTCTCTCTCCACTAAGGCCCATCAAGGCCCATTAGTTCCCCTGGGGGTTCCGACAACCCTCAGGCACTCCAGTTTTATCAGAAACTTCTCTGGAACACTTCTGGTGTCCGAATATAGCTGTCCAATATATCAATCTTTATGTCTCGACCATTTTGAGACTCCTCCTCATGTCTGTGATCTCATCTGGGACTCCGAACAAACTTCGGTCATCAGAACACATAACTCATAATACAAATCGTCATCGAACGTTAAGCGTGCAGACCCTACAGGTTCGAGAACTATGTAGACATGACCGAGACACATCTCCGGTCAATAACCAATAGCAGAACCTGGATCCTCATATTGGCTCCTACATATTCTACTAAGATCTTTATCGGTCAAACAGCATAACAACATACATTGCTCCCTTTGTCATCTGTATGTTACTTGCCCGAGATTCGATCGTCGGTAAGATTATAACTAGTCCAATCTCGTTACTGGTAAGTCTCTTTACTCATTCCGTAATACTTCATCCTCCAACTAATTAACTCATTAGTCACAATGCTTGCAAGGTTTATAGTGATGAGTAATACGGAGAAGGCCCAGAGATACCTTCCCGAAATATAGAGTGACAAATCCTAATCTCGATCTATGCCAACCCAACAAACACCTTCGGAGACACCTGTAGAGCACCTTTATAATCACCCATTTACGTTGTGACGTTGCTAGCACACAAAGTGTTCCTCCGGTATTCGGGAGTTGCATAATCTCATAGTCTGAGGAACATGTATAAGTCATGAAGAAAGCAGTAGCATTGAAACTGTAACGATCATAATGCTAAGCTAATGGATGGGTCATGTCCATCACATCATTCTCCTAATGATGTGATCCCGTTCATCAAATGACAACACATGTCTATGGTTAGGAAACATAACCATCTTTGATTAACGAGCTAGTCAAGTAGAGGCATACTAGGGACAATATGTTTTGTATATGTATTCACACATGTACTAAGTTTCCGGTTATTACAATTCTAGCATGAATAATAAACATTTATTATGAAATAAGGAAATAAATAATAACTTTATTATTGCCTATAGGGCATATTTCCTTCAGGAACCCACACCCTCATGGGCCCCTCGTAGCTCCACCGACCTAGTTCTTTCGCCCATATATACTCTTATACCCTAAAAACATCAGGGGGAGCCACAAAACAAATTTTCCACCGCCGCAACCTTCTGTACCTGTGAGATCCCATCTTGGGGCCTTTTCCGGCGATCTGCCAGAGGGGGAATCGATCATGGAGGGCTTCTACATCAGCACCATTACCTCTTCGATGAAGTGTGAGTAGTTTACCACAGACCTTTGGGTCCATAGTTATTAGCTAGATGGCTTCTTCTCTCTCTTTGATTCTTAATACAAAGTTCTCTCAATGTTCTTAGAGATCTATTCAATGTAATGTTCTTTTGCGGTGTGTTTTCTGAGATCCGATGAATTGTGGATTTATGAACAAGATTACCTATGAATATTATTTGGTTCTTCTCTGAATTCTTATATGCATGATTTGATATCTTTGCAAGTCTCTTCGAATTATCGGTTTAGTTTGGCCTACTAGATTGATCTTTCTTGCCATGGGAGAAGTGCTTAGCTTTGGGTTCTATCTTGCGGTGTCCTTTCCCAGTGACAGTGGGGGCGGCAAGGCACATATTGTATTGTTGCCATCAAGGATAAAAAGATGGGGTTTTCATCATATTGCTTGAGTTAATTCCTCTACATCATGTCATCTTGCTTAATGTGTTACTCCGTTCTTATGAGCTGATTACTCTAGATGCATGCTGGATAGCGGTCGATGTGTGGAGTAATAGTAGTAGATGCAAGCAGGAGTCGGTCTACTTGACACGGACGTGATGCCTATGTTCATGATCATTGCCTTAGATGTCATCATAATTATGCGCTTTTCTATCAATTGCTTGGCAGTAATTTGTTCACCCACCGTAATACATGCTATCTCGAGAGAAGCCACTAGTGAAACCTATGGCCCCCGGGTCTCTTTTCCATTATATTAAGTCTCTTTTCCATATTATTGAATCTCATTTACATCTTATTAGTTTCCAATCTATAAACCAAAAATACCAAAATATTTACTTTACCGTTTATCTATCTCTATCAAATCTCACTTTTGCGAGTGACCATGAACGGATTGACAACCCCTTTATCGCGTTGGTTGCAAGTTCTTGATTGTTTGTGCAGGTATTCGGTGACTTGTGTGTCGTCTCCTACTGGATTGATACCTCCGTTCTCAAAAACTGAGGGAAATACTTACACTACTTTGCTACATCACCCTTTCCTCTTCAAGGGAATACCAACGCAAGCTCAAGAGGTAGCACCGAGAGGAAGAAGAGGGCGTATGGGGACAATTCTGGCTATTCCCTTTTATAAGCAGTCGTAATACCAAGAGTGTTATAAATGCACCGCTCACCTCGCCTATTCCCGATAAACTTGTGGCTTTATGCGCGAGTGGGTTGCTGCGAAATCATTGATCGAATCCCTGAAAAAATGGGACATGATCTCCACCTCGAAGAGATTGCCTATGAAGGGGCGGCCTCGAGCTCCGTATCAAGTCTTTATGTTTATAACGGGTGCGACCCTTCGTCAAAAGGTTTCAATCAAGGATACTGTTCACACTTGAACGATTGTCCTTCGGGGCTAAGTGAAATAGATAGTTCGGACTTCAAACACGGCTCCGCGTATGGCCGAATTGGATCAAGCATCATTTGAAGACTTCTCTGGAGGAGGATTACTCCGAACACTCGGGAGAAAGGGAACTCACCTGCAAGCCGAGCCTGCAGTCATGGGAGATATATGAAAACTGGCATTGAAGGCTAGTTCGGGGGCTACCGAGGGAGTCCTGGATTAGGGGGTTCTCGGGGTGCCAGCTCATCTCACGTGGGCCGGATTGTTGGACTACACCGTGTCTGGACCAAAGACACTTGTGCCTTGGTGTGTACCCCAAGTCAAGATGGAAGATCTGGTGTTTCCTAGATGTAACTACCTATCTGTAAACCCTAGTATCCCTGGTGTCTATATAAACTAGGGGGGGTAATTCATAGAGATGAGGAGAACAATCGCCATCCTACTAGTTAGGGTTTAGTTCCTCTGACCTCGAGGTAGATCACTGAGGGAGTCCCGGATTAGGGGGTGTCCGGATGGCCGGACTATGACCTTTGTTCGGACTCCCGGACTATGAAGATACAAGATTGAGGACTCCGTCCTGTGTCCAGTTGGGACTTTCCTTGGCATGGAAGGCAAGCTTGGCGATACGATATGAAGATCTCCTCCCATTGTAACCGACTCTGTGTAACCCTAGCCCTCTCCGGTGTCTATATAAACCGGAGAGTTTTAGTCCGTAGGACGAACAAGAAGCATACCATAGGCTAGCTTCTAGGGTTTAGCCTCTCTGATTTCGTGGTAGATCCACTCTTGTACTACCCATATCATCAATATTAATCAAGCAGGAGTAGGGTTTTACCTCCATCGAGAGGGCCCGAACCTGGGTAAAAACATCGTGTCCCTTGTCTGCTGTTACCATCCGCCTAGACGCACAGTTTGGGACCCCCTACCCGAGATCCGCCGGTTTTGACACCGACATTGGTGCTTTCATTGAGAGTTCCTCTGTGTCGTCGCCCTTAGGCCCGATGGCTTCTTCGATCATCAATTACGACGCGGTCCAGGGTGAGACTTTTCTCCCCGGACAGATCTTCATATTCGGCGGCTTCGCACTGCGGGCCAACTCGCTTGGCCATCTGGAGCAGATCGAAAGCTACGCCCCTGGCCATCAGGTCAGGTTCGGAAGTTTAAACTACACGGCCGAGATCCGCGGGACTTGATCTTTGACGGATTCGAGCCACGGCCGAGCACGCCGCACTTTTATGATGGTCATGATATAGCTCTGCCGCCGGACAGCGCCCAAAACGTCGCTCAGGTGCCCGCTCTGACCATTAGCTCGGAGCCGAATACCAGCCTAGTCCTTTGCAAGGCCCGTGACTCCAAGATGCCGGATTCTGTTCCGGACTCCGAATCTTCCGCACCCCTTCCGATCGAACCCAATTGGGCTCTGATCATGGAGTTCACCGCAGTGGACGTCTTTCAGCACTTGCCCTTTGGCGATATCCTGAATTCACTAAAGTCTCTCTCTTTGTCAGGAGAGCCCCGGCCGAACTAAGGTCAGCATGGTTGGGATACGGACGACGAAGAAATTCGAGGCCCACCCACCACCCACTTCATAGAAATTATCGATGATTTAACCGACATGCTCGACTTTGACTCCGAAGACATCGACGGTATGGACGCCGATGAAGGAGACGACCAGGAACCAGCACATATAGGGAACTGGAAAGCCACCTCGTCATATGACATATACATGGTGGACACCCCCAAAGCAGGGGATGGCGAGGAAAAAACGGAGGATGACCCCTCCAAGAAGCAACCCAAGCACCAACGTCAGCGGCGCTGCTCTAAGTCCCGCCAAAGCAAAAACAGAGATTCCGGCACCGGAGATAACAACACGCCGGACAGTGCCGAAGATAACCCCTCCAGCAGGACTCAGTACAGGAGGACGAAGGAGCCACCCTCATGAGTGAGCGGCCGACAGAGAGGTTGAGGACGACAACTATATGCCTCTCTCCGAAGACGAGGCAAGCCTCGACGACGACGAATTCGTCGTGCCAGAGGATCCCGTCGAACAAGAGCATTTCAAACGCAGGCTTATGGCCACGGCAAGCAGCCTCAAGAGAAAACAACAGCAGCTTAGAGCTGACCAAGACTTGCTAGCCGACAGATGGACCGAAGTCCTGGCGGCCGAAGAGTATAAACTCGAGCGCCCCTCCAAGAGCTACCCAAAGCGCAGGCTGCTACCCCAACTTGAGGAGGAAGCAACTAAACCTGCATCACCAGCGTACGATGCGCCCGATCAGCCACCCCGTGGCCGCGACAGAGAGGCCTTCAGGCCTTCGACCCAAGCCACACCCCGGCATCTCTCAAAATATACCAGAGTACGGGGAGACGCAACCAACCTGCGAGACATATTGGAAAACAAGGCAAGGCAAGCAAGATTGATCTACGGATCACATGGGTGCCCCGCTTCACGTGACGCTAGCCGTCACGCCGGACAAGATAAGTACGGCCAGGCCGAATACAGCAGACCAAGCCCATCTGAGCTGCGTCGTGATATAGCCCAATACAGGGGCGCCGCACACCCACTATGCTTCATAGACGAAGTAATGGATCATCAACTCCCCGAGGGTTTTAAACCCGTGAACACCGAATCATATGATGGCACAACAGATCCTGCGGTTTGGATCGAGGATTATCTCCTTCATATCCAGATGGCTCGTGGTGATGATCTACATGCCATCAAATACCTCCCGCTCAAGCTTAAAGGACCAGCTCGACATTGGCTTAACAGCCTGCCAGCAGAGTCAATTAGTTGCTGGGAGGACCTGGAATCCGCATTCCTTGACAACTTCCAGGGCACTTATGTGCGACCACGAGACGACGATGACCTAAGCCACATAATCTAGCAGCCAGAGGAATCGGCCAGGCAATTCTGGACACGGTTCCTAACTAAGAAAAATCAAATAGTCGACTGTCCGGACGCCGAGGCCCTTGCTGCCTTCAGGCACAACATCCGAGACGAATGGCTTGCCCGGCACCTAGGACAGGAAAAGCCGAAATCTATGGCAGCCCTCACGACACTCATGACCCGCTTCTGCGCGGGTGAAGACAACTGGCTGGCTCGTAGCAATAACATAACCAAGAGCCCTGGTAATTCGGATACCAAGGACAACAATGGCCGGTCACGTTGCGACAAACACAAGCGCCGCATTAACGGCGACAATACTGAGGATACAACAGTCAACGCCGGATTCAGAGGCACTAAACCCGGTTAGCGGAAGAAGCCATTCAAAAGAAATCCTCGTGCCAGATACATGGATACTCGACCGGATACTTAGACCGGATACTCGACCGCTCGTGCCAGATACATGGCACCCCCGAACAACCAACCAACCACACCAACAGGGATTGTTGGGTGTTCAAGCAGGCACACATAGCGATGACGAGGAGGAGCCCCGGCCGCCGAACAACAGAGGACAGAAGGGATTTCCCCCGCAAGTGCGGACGGTGAACATGATATACGCAACCCACATCCCCAAAAGGGAGCGGAAGCATGCTCTCAAGGACGTGTATGCGTTGGAGCCAGTCGCCCCAAAGTTCAACCCATGGTCCTCCTGCCCGATCACTTTTGATCGAAGGGGCCACCCCACTAGCATCCGTCACGGCGGATTCGCCGCATTGGTCCTAGACCGAATTATCGACGGATTTCACCTCACCAGAGTCCTAATGGACGGTGGCAGCAACCTAAACCTGCTTTATCAGGATACAGTGCGAAAAATGGGTATCTATCCCTCAAGGATTAAACCCACAAAGACAACCTTTAAAGGCGTCATACCAGGTGTAGGAGCCAGCTGTATAGGCTCGGTTACACTCGAAGTGTTCTTCGGATCCCCGGATAATTTCCAAAGCGAAGAGCTAATCTTCGACATAGTCCCATTCCGCAGTGGCTATCACGCCCTGCTCGGATGAACCGCATTTTCAAAATTCAATGTGGTGCCGCACTATGCATACTTCAAGCTCAAGATGCCAGGACCTCGTGGAGTCATCACGGTAAATGGAAACACCGAACGCTCTCTCCGAACAGAGGAGCACACGGCGGCCCTGGCGGCAGAAGTATAGAGTAGCCTCTCAAGGCAATCCTCCAACCCAGGTGTCAAACGTCCGGACAATGTCAAGCGAGCCCGAAGTAACCTACAACAAATCCGGCTGGCACGTTCCGAGCAAGCATAGCAGTGCAGCCCCAACCCCAGCCCTCGCGAGATGGTGATATCGGTACCACGCATACACGATTACGCCTTAGAGATACCATGGGCATAAGGGGAGGGGCACAACTACGACACGCCCAGAATGCGGCTCAACCGCACTAAGGGGCTCCCTATTCTGCCGTTTCCTTTTTATACACTTTCAGGACCCAACTATTCGGAAGGCCTGTCCGGCAACACACTCGCCGAACATATGATGCAACAGCCAGGGAGAAAACAAGCCGCGTCAAATGTCCATGTGGTCTCTATAACAAGCTTAATACCTGTTTTACTTAAAATCCCGCAGCTTGCCCCTGGAGGGGGACATGTCAAATAAACCCATCTCTTGCTTATCGCACTACTTGTATCATTCTACTTTCGCAGCAGCCCTTGTTTAATAAACAATACATAGCTCTTATCTATTATTGTACTGATTTATTTTTTATATATACAAATATGTTCAGTCATGACATTCTGCAACCGTGCACTTTGGTACGGCCAATACACCAGGGGCTTAAGCACCCCACAACATGGTGTGATAAGACCGAACACTCTCATGAGTGCGGCACCCCGAACTTATAGCACTATATGCATCGGCTCCGAATCATGTCTTTGGTCAATAGTTGGGTTTGCTTGGCTCCCATGTTTTGGTACCTTGCGTTCCGCAATGTTGGATAAGGTAGCGCTGGGAGAACTACTGCGATTGTGCCCCAGTTGAGCTGGGTTAACACCTCAGTAGAGAAAGCTAAAACTGACCGTCATGATAGTGCGAGAGACCGGTCGCTGTTTGCGAGGTTTTTCGAGTCCTTAAAGACTTATGCCGCTTAGAGCGAGGAACCAGACTTATCCGGCCTAGGCGTGGATAGCGCCCCGAACTCGGTCTTCCGAATACTAGGGGCTTCGCCGAAATTTAAAATTATAGAATTCTATGGCCAAGTGAGAGTGATAAAGCATTATAAGTCCTATGGCCTAGTTCGTTGTGCTGAGCGCCTCCCTGGATGGACCCAAGAATGGGAACAAGAGCGCTCAGGTTTATCCCGAACACCCCAGCACTCGTGGCATGGGGGTCGAAGCCGACGACTTGCATCTCTCAGATTTGATAAACGGCCGCACAGAAGGTAATATTTTAGATTAACAAGCGTTGCTTAACGCATATGAACAAAGTTTTTAGCGTATAGGATGACATATGCTAGTCTACTCAAAAATTACATCTTTGGAGCATTCGTCCTCTATACGGAGAGCACCCTTCAGGACGCCCTTATAATACATCTCGGGCATGCGATACTCCTTGCAGGGCGGTGGCGCGTCCGTCAAGAGCTTCTTAGCGTTCAGCTTGCCCCAGTGCACTTTAGCACGGGCAAGGGCCCGACGGGCACCTTCGATACAAATGGAGCGCTTGACGACCTCAATCCACGGACACGCATCCACCAGCCGCCGCACCAGACCGAAGTAGCTCCCAGGCATGGCTTCTCCAGGCCACAGCCGAGCTATGAGGCCCTTCATGGCCTATTCGGCCACCTTGTGGAGCTCGACCAACTGCTTCAGTTGATCGCTCAGGGGCACCGGATGTTCGGCCTCAGCATACTAAGACCAGAACACTTTTTCCATCGAGCTCCCCTCTTCGGCTCGGTAGTATGCGGCGGCATCAGACACACTACGGGGCAGATCAGCGAACGCTCCTGGAGAGCTCCGGATTCGGGTAAGTAGCAGATAATTCACTTTTATATTCTTGCTTTGCATAAAGAATGCCTTACCCGCCGCTATCTTCTTCATCGCCTCGATCTCCTGGAGGGCCTTCTGGGCTTCGGCCTTAGCGTTTTTAGCACTCTCAAGAGCCAAGGCGAGCTCGGACTCTCGAGTCTTCGAGTCACGCTCCAAACTCTCGTGTCTTTCCACGAGAGACTGGAGCTCTTGCCACACCTCCGCCACCCGCGCCTCCTACTTCTCTCGCTCGGTGCGCTCCAGGGCCGCACTATTTTCGGCCTTGGAGACCGCCTCCTTCAGGGTCGCCACCTCGGCTATGGCCCCTACAACATTTAAGTTGGTCCTGTCATTATTTGCAACCAAGTATTTCTATATACATTTATATGCGGTATTACATACCCTCCTTGTCATCGAGCTGCTTCTTGGCATGGCCGAGCTCGTTCTCGGACCGCTCGAGATTATCCTTCAAGGCATTGACCTCCGCAGCCAGTGCGGCAGAGGTCAGCAGCGCAGCCTGCATTCCCATATTGACATATTTTTATTAGACTCCTGCGTATATCTTTTTAGATCCTCAACTCGGCTTTTCTTTCCGAACGCCGAACTGAGCATCAGGGTCTACTGTCTATGCGGTAACATTTTTTATATGTTTTTAACACATACCTCAAAGCCTGTTAACAGGCTTGTACATGCTTCTGTCAGCCCGCTCTTGGCGGACTGAACCTTCTGAATCACCGCAGTCATAACAGTGCGGTGTTCCTCGTCGATGGAGGCGCCGTTAAGCACCTCCAGCATATTGTTCGGCGCCTCCGTATGGACGGAGGCTGCCGGCGTCGTAGGCTTGCCCTTCTTATAAAGGCGCCGCCTGTGGGACTCTGGAACCATTGATGGTTCCGGAGCAGTGTCCGACCCAGGGCCGGACTTAGATCCCTCGGGGGCCTTACCCCCTTTTGGCCTGGAGTCCGGGAGGTCGCCTTGAGGTGCCTCCAGGACCACCTCCGCCTGGTTTAGTCCCTTTTGGGACTCCATCTCGACGTCGTCCGCAGGGAGAGGGGAGGAAGCCGTCGGAAGTGAAGCACTGTTCACATCCGACGAGTCCAAGGAACTGCTCGTCGAATCGTCGAGCTGAGCCTTCGGGTGGACTGCATGACCACATTCGGCATCAGAAAATGCCAAATAACGGAGAAGTACCATAAGTTATTCGAATATCCGGATGCTTACGATTTTGCCAGGGGCTTGACCCTGGATGGCCATTCCTCCCCATCGTCTTCGGCATCGGAGGCGTAGTCTGGGAGAAGGGTCTTCCCCTTCTTGGACCCTCCGGCCTCCCCAGTCGGGTCAGCCTTTCTTTTCTTTCCTCCCCCCTTTGGAGGGGGAGAGGCGTCTTCTTCTTCTTCCTCCTCCTCGTCTTCGGAGGCGGAGGGTGCGTCGGTGTTGTCGGGCGACGAATCCGACACCACCAGGCGCCGGGAGATCTTTCGAGTCCCCGTGGCCTTCTTCTTGGCCTTCTTCTTCGGCACCACATGAGGTGCCGGAACCAGCAGCTTCGTTAAGCGAGCGTCCGCTGGGTCTTCGGGCAAGGGAGTCGGACAGTCAATCTGTCCGACCTTCTTTTGCCAATCCCGCTAAAGAGATGGGAGTTTAGATCCCGCATAGAATCATATCTATGAAAAACAAATGCCCCGTAAAGGGAAAATTAAGCTCACCGCGCTGGCTTGGCGCTTGGCGCAGAATCCGCGATCCTTGGTGACGGGAGGGGAGACCTCGGAGCTCTTGAATAGCACCTTCCAGGCATCCTGGTGCTTTGTGTCGAAGAGCCGAGACAGAGTCTGGTGCTGGGCCGGGTCAAACTCCCATAAGCTGAAAGCCCGTCGTTGACACGGGAGAATTCGGCGGAAGAGCATGACCTGGACTACGGTGACAAGTTTAACCTTCCTGCCGATCAGGTCTTTGATGCAAGTTTGAAGTCCGGTCACTTCCGCCGAATTACCCCATGACAGGCCTGTCTCTTTCCAAGATGTGAGCCGTGTGGGGATTCCAGATCGGAATTCGGGGGCCGCTGCCCATTCTGGGTCACGCGGCTCGGTGATATAGAACCACCTCGATTGCCACCCTTTGATAGTCTCTACGAAGGCACCCTCGAGCCATGTAACATTGGCTATCTTGCCCACCATGGCGCCTCTGCACTCCGCTTGGCGGCCGCCCACGACCTTCGGCTTAACGCTGAAGATGTTCAGCCATAGGCAAAAATGAGGCTGGATGCAGAGGAAGGCCTCGCACATGACGATGAACGCCGAGATGTTGAGGATGAAGTTCGGGGCTAGATCGTGGAAGTCCAGGCCGTAATAGAATATGAGCCCCCGGATGAACGGATGAAGAGGAAAACCCAGTCCGCGGAGGAAATGGGGAAGAAAAACAACCCTCTCATGGGGCCTGGGGGTGGGGATGAGTTGTCCCACATCTGGAAGCCGGTGCGCGATGTCGTCAGACAGGTATCCGGCCTTCCTCAGCTTTTTGATTTGCCCGTCCGTGATGGAGGAGGCCATCCATCTACCTACCGCTCCGGACATGATCGGAAAAGGTTGAGGTGGGAAGTGCGGGCTTGGACGTTGGAGCTCGAGCGCGCAGGGACGAATAAGCGAAGGAGGAAGAAGGCGTGAATGGAAAGGGCAGATTCTTATCCCCTTATATGGACGGCCAAAACTACGAGCCCCCACCAGCCTAATAAAACTCGCTTATCTCCCAAGCGCCGCGGTTAATGGCGCGGTTGGGTTACCCACGCCCGTATTGATGAAAATCCCGGAATAAGGGGACACGATCTCTGCTTTGATAAGACGTGCCAAGGAAACCGCCTCGCTAAACGCGCTGAGGTGGAACGGTAAAATGAATAAAAGCCTGGCCGTGGCGTGATGTCACGCTGCGGAATACGTCAGCAGATTAGATTGGTGCAAATGTTATTCTCTCTATGGTGGCATGTGGAACTTATTTTGCAGAGCCGGACACTATCGTGGTGTTCAGCATCTTCTATGAAGTATTCGGGGGAGGAACCCGCCTTGCAATGCCGAAGACAACTTGCGCGCTGGACTCGTCGTCATTGAAGCCTGGTTCAGGGGCTACTGAGGGAGTCCCGGATTAGGGGGTGTCCGGATGGCCGGACTATGATATTTGGCCGGACTCCCGGACTATAAAGATACAAGATTGAGGACTCCGTCCCGTGTCCGGATGGGACTTTCCTTGGCGTGGAAGGCAACCTTGGCGATACGATATGAAGATCTCCTCCCATTGTAACCGACTCTGTGTAACCCTAGCCCTCTCCCACTACTAGGGAAAAGCCTAGCAGCAGCGCGGGTTTTGGGCCTATTAGCAGCGCGGGGGCCGGCGCTACTAATAAGGCGCTACAACTAACTTATAGAAGTAGCGCGGGTGCCACTCGCGCTACTACTACGTCCTTTAGTAGTAGCGTGGGTAAAAACCCGCGCTACTACTACCAGCGCGAGTTTTTTTTTGAATTTTTTCAAAAAAATAATTCGATTTTTTCCCCTAATTTGCAAATTTTTGAATTATTTTAACCTCAATTCTCTAATCACCCCTCATCGCTGCACAATTTAATCTCTAATCACCCCTCATCATTTCAAATCATCTAACTTCCCGGACGGTCACCCATCCTCTCACTACTCCAGCCTAATCACGCTTAACTTCTGGGTTCTATTCTCCCTCGTTTCCAAGTCTGCACTTGTTGTTTTCCTGACAATAGTAAGATGTCAATCCTATTAACCTCAGGAATTTAGCTTGAGAATGAAGTCACACATTTCACTATTTGAGTTTGAAACTATTGTTCTTAAAAATTAGTAACACTAATATTTCTTGAATAATTAGTTTGACCACAATTTGACCACAGTTTGGCCATAGTTTGACCAGATTTGACCAAAATTCAAAAAAACTAAAATAATTATTTAGTAACACTAATATTCTAGAATAATTAGTTTGACCATTGTTTGACCACAGTTTGACCACACAGTTTGAAATTTTTTCGACTTTTTCCACTCTAGATCTTAAAAGCCCCGTAACTTTTTTTTGTTAGGTTTTTTCTGTTAGGTTTTTCATGATTTTCGAGTAGATGATTTTTCATATAAAAAACGTTTTCATCCGAGTTAGCATGCAAAAGTTATGCCCATTTTTACAAATTCTCAAGAGACTTTGCAAATAAAGTCGAAATTCATATTTGCAAATTTTCCCAACAACTAGACCACATATCACATGGGAAACTTATTTTCTTTTATTTTTTTGACATTTTCATCATTTTCTTTTATTTTTTTTAAAACTGAAAAGGCGATCCACAGGGGGGGGTAGAGTTTGAAAATGGGACCTTTAGTAGTAGCGCGATTTTTTACCCCCTCGCTACTACTACGGCACCACTTAGTAGTAGCGAGGGCTAAAAACCAACGCTACTACTATCAAACTTATTAGGAGCGAGGTTTTAAAAACCCGTGCTACTACTATGGCATGTCCTGGGGGGCACGGTAGAGACTGCTTAGTAGTAGCGAGGGTTAAAAACCCGCGCTACTGCTATCAACTTAGTAGTAGCGAGGTTTAAAAACCTGCGCTACTGGTAAGTAGCAGTAGCGAGGGTTTTTAACCGCCGCTACTAGTAACTTTCTGTGTATAGGCTTTTCCCTAGTAGTGTCCGGTGTCTATATAAACCGGAGAGTTTTAGTCTGTAGGACGAACAACAATCATACCATAGGCTAGCTTCTAGGGTTTAGCCTCTATGATTTCGTGGTAGATCCACTCTTGTACTACCCATATCATCAATATTAATCAAGCAGGAGTTGGGTTTTACCTCCATCGAGAGGGCCCGAACCTGGGTAAAAAAATCGTGTCCCTTGTCTCCTGTTACCATCTGCCTAGACGCACAGTTCGGGACCCCCTACCCGAGATCCGTCGGTTTTGACACCGACAATCACCTCTGTAATCCCCATATACACAAGCAATATAATCAAGAAGGATGTAGGGTATTACATCTTAGAGAGGGCTCGAACCTGGGTAAATATCGTGTTCTGGGTCCCTTGTTCCCCATCGATCCAGGATCCACAATTAGGCCCCCCTACCCGAGATCCGCCAGTTTTGACACCGACACCATCCCCTCATCGATGTGTGCCGTGTTCGCCTCGACCCTCAACGCTTCTCTGCTAGTGATGGAATGTGGAACGAGCGGTGCAGTGACACCTTTGTGAGAATGTTCCCCACATGTGTGGATCTTGCCACCTATAGATGTTGTCACATCTCCTCTTCAGGTGGCGGTGGATGGAAGACAAGGCATTGCTGATTGATAGGAGGAAAAAACAAACACAAAACTATTATGGGATAACCAAAAGGCTATATAGATAGATGAAGCAAATCAAAAGGTATAGTTAACGCACACGTCACATCTACTACCATCTTGCATTAATTGCGGCAGAAGAAGGAAGTAAACGTATGAACTAGGAGCCCCATCACCGTGGATACAACGCTGCAAGCAGATGATGCGGTTCAGTGCGGAAACATCGCCGTGGGTGCTCGTCGGGCCGGGAGAATCTTAGAAGTGGTCACAGGGCTGTGTCACTCTGCGGTTATGTGGTGTGAGGCCCATGGCATGTTGGACCGGTTCACTATAGGGCCTCTGGATCAGTTTGTAGAGTAATAATGATGATAAGTTGGGCCAGTCAGCTAGCGTCTAATGTGAAATGACGCGAATAAGGAAAGAAATGCCTTGTGAAAAAACATAGGCTTCTGGTATGTTCACGATTACGATCGGATGGCTCAAATTCTCACATCGACGTGGAGGCTCGAAAAAGCAGATCCTTCCGATGCGTCCACGATTATGATCGGACGGCTCAAAGTCTCGAATCGACGTGGAGGTTTGGAAAAGCAAATGCTTCCGATACGTTCACCATTATGATCGCACGGCTCAAATTCTCGAATCGACACGGAGGCTCGGAGGTAGCTGATAAATTAAAGAGGAAAAGGAAAACCTAATTTCTTCTTCGTCTGGTGCTCCCTTCCGGCCCAATGTGGATCTAAATCTCTATCCACCGCCGGGCCGTCGCCGATGCCTCACGACCGGAACGTTGCCACCACTGGCACGCCCCGACACCGCCGCCATCGCAGTCCCTGCTCTCCCCACCCCGTCCGCGAGCTTCGACATCGGTCTTTGAGGTATGACCGCGATTTCTGTCATCCAGTGATTATTATCACTCAAATCGAACCCTAACTAATTTTAACCTCTACAAATTTATGGTGTGTCGGCGCACCATCTAGACCAGTCCCCGCCGGTTGATGCCCCTTGCTAAATCCACCCGTCTGCGACCCTGAGGCGCTCGGCGATAGCGAGGAGGATGCCTGGCCTACCTTTACCTAACTGGGACGCAACGTACGCCTCTCCCCCTAACCTATTTTGTTATTGCTGTGCTTATGCTATACTCGTGCTACTTGTTACTTTAGTTGTGTCGAATTTGCCTGGTCATGTCTGTGTGGGCAACCCAGGAGAAAAAATAAAATAGGTACAATGTTCATAGCTTACCTTGGTTGCATTTGGAAATTAATAAATGAGTATTGTATATTGACTCATCCCTGGTTGGTAACCTATGTCGGCTGGTTGCACCTGGAAACTAGTAATTGGCCATTTTATTTCCAACAATTAATCACTGGAAATCAATGTGGCCCACCTTGGTTGTATCCAGATTCTGATAAGTAGCTTAGTTGTTCTATAATTGTTCAGCTGCATTGCAGGTATGCACTCATGTATATATGGTAGATGTTTTTCTTGATCTTAATAGTAGATGAGATGAATGTATCTTCTACTTTTGATGTTGGTGCTGCATACATGCAGGGACGCTGGGTATGAATTCAGTTACCCTCAGTCTGCAAACCAGATGTGCCAGCAACAGCTGAGAGCTCGATTATCTCCAGATGAGCAGCTTGCTGCTGAAGAACATTCCGCGTTGTACTGCAAGCCAGTTGAGCTCTACAATATCATTCAGCGGCGAGCCATTAGAAATGTAAGTTCCATCTTAGTTTTGCAGCTTCATTTGACATGAATCACATGTGTTTATCACATAACCATCATGTGCAAGTGATTTGATATACCAATGATCTCTCACTGACTTTTACAGCCTGCTATTCTGCAAAGATGCCTTCGTTACAAGATACATGCAAGCCCAAAAAAGAGGTACACACTTTGACTCAACTATAGAACATGCTGACACTCAAAATTGTTGTGCTCCAAATCCAATATTTCGAGAAAAAGAAAGGACTGTCCTGTTTAAAAATGTATTTTCTTTTTTTACATAGCGGACACTTCACTATTTTTTATTTGCGAATTGCAAAGACTTCACAATTATGTACTTTGCTGATTCCTTTAGCTCTCTTGGAACTGCGTACATAAGGTCATTATGATTAGAGTTGAATCAAATTGGAAATGCTTTGAACACAGTAGTATCAAACCGTAGATCCTACTCCACCAAATAATTTGAAGAACGTAGTATGATTTTTTCATTATTCTTAATGCTTATTTAGTCATTTGGAAACTAATTGGTATGATAATTTCCCTTCCGAATGCCACTTCCTAGGTTGGCTATGCAACCCTTAGCACATACATGATCATAAAAAGTAGTAGAAGAGAAATGCATCAGAAGTCGATAAACTTGGCAAGTGGAAATACTTAGGCATGCCACCTTGCAAATCATGCATCTGCCTCCCTTAATTGGCAAATCGGATCAATTTTAGTCCAATCGAACCGGGGTATGGCAGGCAAAAGAACGACATGCTGGCGGTGACATGTCATGTCTGGGATCTTGCTAGGGGTTTTTCTACATGCGATACACATGAGTGTGGCGCTCTATGTTAGGGTTAGGATATTTTTCCAGATAGGTCATGTCGGAGGGGTCACACACTCACGCATAGTGTGATTCTAGCATGAGCATTACATTAGACCCATCTTCTAAAGTACAATTTTGTGGACTGAAATTGATAATATTTGACTCATCTTCTAAATCACAAATTTGTGGTTATGTTTTTGTAGCACAATTGTTACATAGTAATAGAATAATTCATGGTCAAATGTTTGTTCTACTGAAACTTAATACGCCTGTTATTTGAAACAGAGGTGGTACTATATATTGTATTACACATTTGGTACATTTGTGATCTATGGAACTTTAGTGTGTGTACTATACACATCATGTTTATTCAAGTATGGCTCTTGGTACTCGCCAAAAAAAGTATGGTTCTTCGTAGAGCAAAGTGAAGTACTTTAGTTTACGGTGTACCCGGGATTTAACAATTCGCTACCTTTTCTCATGGCCCTCGACAAATTTGTCCACCCAACAGCTCGAAACCACCATCGTGCCACTCTGGTAAGCCGTCAAGAGAGTTTTGATAGTCGCCTGTGATGCCAAGCACCACTCCTAGGCATGCCTCAGCTCACTGTGTAGGAATCTGAGAGCGATGGTGGCCTCAGCCTCCGTTCGAGATTCTCAGTGGCTTATGCCCCCTCCCGTCAGAGAATGACTACGGCCTGCCTATGTGGCCCTGGGTGGTGCTCCTCGACAAATCAAGGGTGTGAGGTATGAGGGTGCGAGAGACATGGCAGTGAGATGAGTTCATTTTATTTGTATTTTTATCGCTAAAAGACGAGGAACCATGTGATTCCACCGATTTGGAGGAATCTGTTGGTTTGGTATCGGAGTGGTATATCCACTTGTGGGGAATCAATCTGTTCCAGTTTCTTCTCAAACCAAACACAAGAACCAGTGCCAGGTGCAGAACCAACCTGTGACATTCCACCCCATGCCCCAAAACCAAACACACCCTGACCCTAGTAGAAGCTGAAATAGTAGCTTGGCCAAACAAGGCCCAAGTGATTGAGTTCTCAGGTGTAATGTATGTTAAATTATGTACTAGCCACTTTTGGATTTAATTGTCTATTCATTGTGTAAATACCGATCAGTGTTTGTGCTATGGATGTAGGATTCAGGTAAAGGTATCACTATCTCGAAATACAAATATGGAGTTGCTAGAACAGAATATCTTTCCTCTTTATGTTATGTTGGCTACACCTACCAGTAATATTTCGCTTGAAGGGATAAGTCTGCCTTATTTTAGTTCCACACATGCAACATTTTGTACCAAATGATCTCTTATCTCACTAATGCATAATGTTTTGCAGCATTCTCCGATATATCGATTCAGTCGGGCTTGTTGGCTTACAGGTTTTAGTGAATTCGGTAATAAAGGTCGCACCAAAGCTACATTCATAATTCCAGACATCAAGAATTTATCAACCTCCCGAGCTTGCAACCTTAACATTATCCTTATCAGCTGTGGTATGATGTACTTCACATGTAATGTTTATGGTTTTACATTTCTTCACCACCATCACATATTGTTCCATTTTTAGTTTCGGAAGGGCAAGTTGGGGAAAATCTTGGTGAAGATAACTCCTCTGTGGACCATGTGGAAGGCTCTGCTCTCCAAAGTAAGTTTGTGGTTGTTATTGTGTGAAAAAAATACTAAACAGTTACTAGAATAAGCGCATGCTTACCGTTGTTTAACACAATACGTTAAAACTTACTCCCTCCATAAACTAATAAAAGAGCGTTTATAGATCACTAAAGTAGTGATCTAAACAATATATATTAGTTTACGGAGGGATTAGCATGTAAGACATTTAGATAGCCACACAAAATGTGTGCCACACAGGTTGAGCTACCACTAGCCAGTTATTGTTGCTTATTGTTAGATGTGTATAGCCCCTTTTCTGTATATCCCCAGTGTATAAGGGTTTTCTGCACTTTACCTCACAAGTACATATATTGGCCTTTGGCCCTCAGAGTGATTATCCAACATGGTACACGATGCTAGGTTAGCCCTTTCCCCCCGCACGACGCAACTCCGTGCACCTTGTACCTAGTCTCCGGCCACCACCGGCCGTCTCTGGTCGCCCATATGCCTCCTCTTCCTCAGCTTCGCTGCAGCTCCGCCCCGTCCGGCGGCTGCCCTACCTCGTCCGGCTGCCGCGGCTCCGCCCCGTCGGGCCATTGTTCCTCTCCATCCCGTGGCCGTTGCTCCTCCCCATCCTGCCGCCGCAACACTGCCCTGTCTCACTGCCGCTCCACCCCGCCTTCCCTGCTCTGCCCAGTCTGGCCGCCGCCCAGTATGGTCGCCGCAGCCTCAGCCCGTCCCGTTCAGCTGCCCAGGTCGGCTTCTCCTGGCCTGGCGACCAGGGCGACTGGGTTGCCTCCCGCCTGGCTCGTACGCCTCCCGGCGTGCCTAGGCCTCGTGAGCCTCGATCCTGATTGATCTATATCGGGATCCCTGCATCTGTTGACTACAAAAAAAGGCTCCTCATTTCTTCTTCGGGCTACATTGTTGTTCTTCGGTGCTCGGTGATCTTCGATGGCACCAACTATGCTGAGTTTGTGGGTTTCATGCGCATCCATATGCGCAGGCTTCTTCTATGGGGCGTTCTCTCTGGCGAGGTTCCCTGTCCACCTTGCCCTGTTGCTCCAGTGGCCCCTATCCCGCCGGTGCCGCCTGTTCTTGCTACTGCTGCTTCCCAGGATGACTGGGATGCAGCCAAGGCTCTCGATGCTGCTGCGGATGATGCTTATGATCACCAGGTATCAGCTTATTTAGATGCTCTCTTTGTCTACCGTGATGATCTGTGTGCTTACACTCAGTGGTGCAATGATGATGCTCGAGCTGCTGCTGTCCTCCCTTCAAGTGTCCTCCCTCAGTTTGCTTCGGAGTTCATGGGCCTCGACGCTGTTGCAGCGATGTAGTCGTATCTCTATCAACGCTATCAGCCCTCGAGTGATGCTCTCTACTTATCTATGGTGCGTGAGGAGGACGCTCTTTAGCAGGGTGACTCTTCTGTTGATGAGTTCTACATGCAGATGTCTGCCATCTAGTGCCAGCTTGACTCGCTTCAGTCAGTTGTTTGTGGAGCTTGGGGCTGCTGTCAGACTATGCGGTCTGATCTGGAGTTTTAGCGTGTCCGTGAGTTCTTATCTCGACTTCGCTCTGAGTTTGAGCGTCGACGTGCCCACTTGCTTGCTCGTGGACGTGTTCCTATCTCAGAGGTGCTTGCTGAACTTCGGGATGAGGAGACTTGGCTTCGCTCTGCTGGTTTTTCTTGTGGTTCCCTCTGTGTTGGCTGTCGGAGCTCCTGTGTCCTTTGCTCGTCTCACCGCTCCACCGCTCATGCCCACACCTTCAGGGGGTGGGTCACCCTTTCTATCTTGAGAAGGGTCGGTCGCTTTGTGACACCTTCTATGACTACTGCTCTCGACCTGGTCACCCAGAGTCTGATTGTCGTGAGAAGAAGCGAGACCATAGGCACGCCTCTTCTAGTGGGACTCCTAGCTCTTCCTCGACTCCGTCACTCACTGACTAGGACATTGTGCAGCTCAGGCGTCTTTTGACTCCCTCAGGATCTTTGTTGATTGGTTCTGCCGCTATTGTGACTGCATCCACACCCCCCACCACCGCCGGCACCTTCACTGCCAGGTACATCTTCGTGGGTTCTAGATTCTGGAGCTTCCTTTCATATGTCTTCTGATTCTTCAGCTTTGTCTTCGCTTTGACCTCTTGATTCTCCTATTAATGTTCTTACTATTGATGACACATCTCTTCTTGTTGCTAGTCGTGGTATTCTTTCTACTCCATCATTCTCTCTTCCTAGTGTTTCACATGTTCCCCGCCTTACCATGAATCTTTTTTCGACTGCCCAACTTACTGATTCTGGTTGTCGTTTCATTCTTGATATCGACTCTTGTTCCATTCAGGATCGTCACACCAAGGCTTTGGTTGGTGCTGGCCCCTGCGCCGTGAGTCAGAGGGCCTTTGGGAGGTTGACTGGCTTTGTGTTCCTTCCACTGCCATCACTTCTGCCAGTTCTCATGCTCTTGTTGCCTCCTTGTCTGCGTCCTTCCAGCAGTGGCATCATCGCCTTGGTCACATATGTGTTTCTCGCTTGTCATCATTGGTGCGTTAGGACGTCTTAAGGTCTGTCTCTTGAGATGTTTCTTTACATTGTAATGGTTGTAGACTTGGCAAACAAACCCAGTTACCTTATCCTACTAGTGAGTCGGTATCTCAGTGTCCGTTTGACTTAGTTCATTCTGATGTCTGGGCTCCTGCTCCCTTTGATTCGAAAGGTGGTCATCGCTACTATGTTGTGTTTATTGATGATTTCTCTCGCTACACTTGGCTCTACTCATCAAATCTCGTAGTGAGGTTCCCTCTATATACAGACGATTTGCTGCCATGGTTCAGACCTAGTTTTCCATGCCTATTTGTACTCTTCGTGCTGACTTAGCTGGAGAGTACATCTCCCAGATGCTACATGGTTTTCTCGTGGAACAGAGTACTCTTGCCCAGTTCTCGTGTCCTGGTGCTCATGCTCAAAATGGCATTGCAGAGTGCAATCATCGTCATCTGCTCGAGACGGCTCGTGCACTGATGATCGCCGCTTCCCTTCCACCCACTTTTGGGCTCAGGCCGTTTATGCATCCACCTATCTCATCAACATTCAGCCTTCGACAGCTCTGCAGGGTGGTATTCCTATGCACTATCTCACTGGTCATTCTCATGACTACTCGGCTCTTCGTATGTTTGGATGTGTGTGCTATGTCCTTCTTGCCCCGCGAGAAAGCACCAAACTGACGGTTTAGTCAGTTGAGTGTGTTTTCCTTGGCTACAGTGATGAGCACAAGGGCTATCGTTGTTGGCATCCTGTTGGTCGTTCCCTACGCATTTCGTGTGATGTGACTTTTGACGAGTCTCGTTCTTAGTACCCACGTCCTTCTTCCTCGAGCTTCTCTATGGACGATCTTTCTTTTCTTCTTCTTCCTGATACCCCCCTATTTGCCTCCTGTCCTCCCCCTCTCTTCGGCACATCTCACTCCTTCTACTTCCCCACCACCATAACCTTCACCTCCATCCTCCT
Organism: Triticum dicoccoides; assembly: GCF_002162155.2. NCBI lineage: Eukaryota > Viridiplantae > Streptophyta > Magnoliopsida > Poales > Poaceae > Triticum > Triticum dicoccoides. Next base: position 54,229,546 of record NC_041385.1, read on the forward strand.
CCCCATCCTCATCATTCACCTCTCCCCCATCATCTCCAGTCCAGCGCCCTCTTTCTCCATTTCATCTCCACTACACTCGTTGGCCTCATATTGAGGATGCTTCTCCGACCGTGCTTTCCACTTCCGGCACGCCTCCCCTCATGCCCACTCTGGTCCATAACCTCCACGTCGGGCCTCGTCCTTCGCCTGACCACTACTCTCCAGACCGGTACGGTCTTTCTGTTGTTGTCGAGACCACTTCCTATCAGGTTGCCATGACTTAGCCTGAATGACAACTTGCGATGGCTGAGGAGCTTGCTGCCCTTGAGCGCTCTGGCACATGGGATCTTGTTTCCCTGCCTTCCAGTGTCCATCCCATCACGTACAAGTGGGTCTATAAGATCAAGACTCGCTCCGATGGTACTCTTGAGCACTACAAAGCTCGTCTTGTTTCTCGTGGTTTTCAACAGGAGCGGGGTCGCGATTATGATGAGACTTTTGCTCCTGGGGCCCACATGACCACTATCCGCACTCTCCTTGATGTGGCTTCTGTTTGTCATCGGTATGTGTCTCAACCTAACGTCTAGAATGCTTTTCTCAATGGTGAGTTGCTGGAGGAGGTCTACATTCAGCCACCCTCGGGGTACTATGCTTCTGATGTATGGTCTGCCGCCTTCAATGCTCCCTCTATCATCTTAAACAGGCCCCCCCGCTCCTGGTTCGAGCGGTTCGCCTCTATGGTGACTGCTGCTGGCTTCTCGCCAAGTCATCATGATCCTGCCTCTCCTCGTGGTTGAACTCTTCTCCTTCTATAGAGTGATGACATGATCATCACTGGTGACGACTCTGACTACATTGCCTTTTTTAAGGCTCGCCTTCGTGACCAGTTCCTCATGTCTGATCTTGGTCCACTTTCCTATTTTCTTGGGACTAACATTTCCTCGACCTCTGATGGCTTCTACATCTCCCAAGAAAAATATATTCAGGATCTTCTTGCTCGTGTCGCTCTCAGAGATGAGCACACTGTTGTGACTCCTATGGAGCTCAACGTTCAGCTTCTTGCTTCTGCCGGTGACCCTCTTCCCAATCCCACTTTCTATCGTCACCTCATTGGGAGTCTTGTCTATCTTGGTGTTATGCGTCCTGACATCTCCTATCCTGTCCACATCCTCAGTTAATTTGTTTCATCCCCCACTTTTGTCCACTATAGTCATTTCTCTGTGTTCTATGATATATTCATGGCATGATCTCTCATTGCCTTTTCTTTCCCCACTCCAGCTCTCTCGAACTCTAGGCCTACTCTGATGCTACCTGGGCTAGTGATCCCTCTGATAGCCGCTCGTTGTCTGCTTATTGTGTTTTTCTTGGTGGCTCTCTTATTGCATGGAAGACAAAGAAACAGACTGCAGTTTCTCGCTCGAGTACAGAGGCTGAGTTGCGAGCGATGGCTATGTTAACGGCTGAGGTGATCTGGTTACAATGGTTACCTTACTGTCAGACAGTACCGGTGCTATCGGTATTGCACGTGACCCAGTGAAGCATGAGCTCATCAACTGCTGTACATGATCAGACTCTCGCGCTTCACTATCTGCCTTCTGACTTACAGTTGGTGGACTTCTTCACCAAGGCACAAACTTGAGTGTAGCATGACTTTTTTCTCTCCAAACTCACTGTTGTTTATCCACCATGAGTTTGAGGAGGGGGGGAGTTAGATGTGTATAGCCACTTTTCTATATATCCCCAGTGTATAAGGGGTTTTCTGCACTTTACCTCACATGTATATGTATTGGCCTTTGGCACTCATAGAAAGTTAGTTACTGATTATCCAACACTTATCATGTGGTGGAAGATACAATTGTGTTCTCAAATGCCCATTTCTTGACAAGAATGAAGACTAGTGATCAAACTATGTTTATCTCCCAGTATGCTAAGCTAGTTCATGCCCAATATTTTTGGCCAAACAAATCCAACTCTTGCAACCACCTATCTCTTGCATGGAAGATTACTATTACAGTCGTTGGAAATCAAAAATAGTTAACAACCATTCCTTTAATCCATGGATAACTACTTAACAAAGTATAGGTGACATGAATCACATGTGTTTATCACATAACCATCATGTGCAAGTGATTTGAAATACCAATGATCTCTCACTGACTTTTACAGCCCGCTTTTCTGCAAAGATGCCTTCATTACAAGATACATGCAAGCCGAAAAAAGAGGTACACACTTTGACTCTACTGCAGAACATGCTGACACTCAGAATTGTTGTGATCCAAATCCGATATGTCGAGAAAAAGAAAGGACTATCCTGTTTCAAAACATATTTTCTTTTTTACATAGCGAACACTTCACTTTTTTTATTTGCGAATTGCAGAGACTTCACTATTATGTACTTTGCTGATTCCTTAAGGTTATTGCGATTAGAGTTTAATCAAATTGGAAATGCTTTGAACAAAGTAGTAGATCCTACTCCACCCAATAATTTGAAGAACGTAGTATGATTTTTTTCATTATTCTTAATGCTTATTTAGTCATTTGGAAACTAACTGGATTGATAATTTCCCTTCCGAATGCCATTGCCTACGTTGGCTATGCAACAGTTAGCACATACATGATCATAAAAAGTAGAAAAGAAATGCATCAGATGTAGACAAACTTGGCAAGTGGAAACACTTAGGCATGCCACCTTGCAAATCATGCATCTTCCTTCCTTAATTTGGCAAAGCGGATCAATTTTAGTCCAATCGAACCGGGGTATGGCTGGCAAAAGAACGACATGCTGACGGTGACATGGCATGACTGGGATCTTGCCAGGGGTTTTCCTACATGCGATACACATGAGTGAGGCGCTCTGTGTTAGGGTTAGGATATTTTTCCAGACATGTCATGTCGGAGGGGTCACACACTCACGCACAGTGTGATCCTAGCATGAGCGTTACATTAGACGTCGACCCATCTTCTAAAGCACAATTTTGTGGACTGAAATTGATATCATTAGACTCATCTTCTAAAGCACAAATTTGTGGTTATGTTTTTGTAGCACAATTGTTACATAGTAATAGTTTAATTCCTGGTCAAATGTTTATTCTACTAAAACTTAATATGCCTGGTATTTGAAACAGAGGTGGTACTATATATTGTATTACACATTTGGTACATTTGTGATCTATGGAACTTTAGTGTGTGTACTATACACATGATGTTTATTCAAGTATGACTCTTGGTATTCGCAAAAAAGTATGGTTCTTCGTAGAGAAAAATTCGTCAGCCCAACAGCTCGAAACCACCACCGTCCCGCTCTGGTTAGCCGTCAAGAGAGTTTTGATAGTCGCCTGTGATGCAAGCACCACTCCTACGCCCGCCTCAGCTCTCTGTGTAGGAATCTGAGAGCGATGGTGGCCTCAGGCTTCGCTCGAGATTCTCAGTGGCTTGTGCCTCCTCCTACCGGAGAATGACTGCGGCCTGCCGCTGTGGCCCTAGGTGGTGCTCCTCCATAGATCAAGGGGGTGAGGTACGAGGGTGTGAGAGACATGGCAGTGAGATGAGCTCATTTTATTTGTATTTTTATTGCTAATAGACGAGGAACCACGTGACTCCACCGATTTGGAGGAATCTGTTGGTTTGGCATCGGAGGGGTATATCCACTTGTGGGTAATCACTCCATTCCATTTTCTTCTCAGACCAAACACAAGAACCAGTCCAGGTGCAGAACCAACCCGTGACATTCCACCCCATGCCCCAAAACCAAACACACCCTAGCATAGTTCAAAAAAGCGCTAGGCGTTAATTGTGCATTTTGCCACCGCCTTGCACTTTATTGACCAAAGCGCATGCTTATATGCAATTATGCACAGATTAAGCGTAGTTATGCGCAATGCATTTTGCCAACGCCTAGAGCCTAGGCGCGCTTAAGCGTGCCTTTTTTATCTATGCACCCTAGTAGAAGCTGAAATGGTAGCTTGGCCAAACAAGGCTCAGGTTATTAAGTTCTCATGTGTAATGTCCGTTAAACTATGTACTAGCCACTTTTGGATTTAATTGTCTAGTTATCGTGTAAATACTGATCAGTTTTTGTGCTATGGATGTAGGATTCAGATAACGGTATCACTATCTCGAAGTACAAATACTGAGTTGCCAGAACAGAATATCTTTCCTCTTTATGTTCTGTTGGGTACACCTACCAGTAATATTTCGCTTGAAGGGGTAAGTCTGCCTTTTTTTAGTTCCACACATGCAACATTTTGTACCAAATGATCTATTATCTCACTAATGCATAAGGTTTTGCAGCATTCTCCGATATATCGATTCAGTCGGGCTTGTTTGCTTACAGCTTTTAGTGAATTTGGTAATAAAGGCACACCAAAGCTACATTCATAACTCCATACATCAAGAATTTTTCAACCTCCCGATCTTGCAACCTTAACATTATCCTTATCAGTTGTGGTATGATGTGCTTCATATGTGATGTTTATGGTTTTACATTTCTTCACCACCATCACATTTGATTCCCTTTTTATTTTCGGAAGGGCAAGTTGGGGAAAATCTTGGTGAAAATAACTGCTCTGTGGACCATGTGGAAGGCTCTGCTCTCCAAAGTAAGTTTGTGGTTGTTATTTTGTGAAAAAAATACTAAGCAGTTACTAGAATAAGCGCATGCTTACTGTTGTTTAACACAATATGTTAAAACTTACTCCCTCCGTAAACTAATATAAGAGCATTTATAGATCACTAAAGTAGTGATCCAAACACTCTTATATTAGTTTACACAGGGAGTAGCAAGTAAGACATTTAGATAGCCACACAAAATGGGTACCACACAAAATATGTGCCACACAGGTTGAGCTACCACTAGCCAGTTACTGGTTCTTAACATGTGGTGGAAGATACAATTGTATTCTCAAATGCCCAATTCCTGACAAGAATGAAGACCAGTGATCAAACTATGTTTATCTCCCAGTATGCTAAGCTAGTTCATGCCCAATATTCTTGGCCAAACCAATCCAACCCTTGCAACCACCTATCTCACAGCTAACAGCAACTTACCAGACCTTCTCTTGCATGGAAGATTAGTATTAAAGTAATTGGAAACCAAAAATAGTTAACACACATTACTTTAATCCATGGATAACTACTTAACAAAGTGTAGGTGAGCAATATCTGGCTGTGTTTACCGACTTTACTGTGGTTAGGAGAATCAAATGAAAAGTATCCTTAAACATTGCATTATCTGTTTTTTGACAAGGGGCTACTAGGCCATGTATGCCATTAGTTTAGATTATTTTATCTCCTTTTATGGTATAGTTATTGTCAGTCACCCATACTGGCTAGTATAGCTAGCACATGTGCCTTCTGAAATGAAGTGTAAAGAACACATTGAATCTCAGAAACCACTTATAATTTGTAGTGTTGTTGAGTGCAGTTATTTACTATCATGTATGTGATGCATTTTGTCAGAGCTTGAAGGGAAATGTTTCTGGGGTAAAATACCAATTGATCTACTTGGTTCATCTTTGGAGAACTGTGTAAGTTTAAATTTGGGACATACAGTGGAGTTGGCTTCTGCAGTTAGTATGAGCCCAAATTTCTTAGAGGTATGCCAATTCAACTTGCTCATGGTTTTAAGCTTTAATGTTCCTATTGTATGCATTGCAAATTTTTTGTAGTATTTAACCATAGGTTGGATGAAGCAAAATCCTTTTGCAGCACTTGAAACATGTTTCAACTAAATAAATTACCTTAGCCACATGTACATTAAATATTGATGATCTACCGCATGTACCTCCTGCTATCTAGAAGGCTGTAGTGCTTGCAATTAATTAGCACATCCCATTCCAGAAGTTTAGATGGAAAATCGTCAAATTAGTAGTGCAATTTCCATCAAGATAACTGAACGTATTATAAGATGAACATTAACAGTAAAGGTTGAAATTGTAGTTTATGGAAATTCCAGTGATTCTGCAAATGTGTTTCACTCAATTCACTCGCTATCTTTTTTGTTTTTAATAGAAAATTGTTATATCAAGAGAGAGAATATGCAGTGTAGTGGAAACTACTTGCCAATCTTAGGGGTTGTTTGGTTCCAAGTCACAACTTGCCATGCTTAACCATAGGCAAGCCACAGTTTTTTGAGGTACATACTTGTTTTTTGCCACACATAACTACCTATACGGCCTATGTGTCATAGACACAATCTTTTGCACAACTTGCCATACTTAACCATAGGACCCACAGTTTTTTGAGGTACATACTCTTTTTTTGCCACACACTTGACTACCTATATCGCCCATGTGTCATAGACACAATATTTTGCACAACTTGCCACGCTTAACCGTAGGCAAGCCACATTATTTTGAGGTACATACTCGTTTTTTACCACACACTTAACTACCTATGGCCCATGTGTCATAGACACAATCTTTTGCCACACTTGTGGCTTTAATTTTGTTAGCCACTCTTTTGTGGTAAGCCACACATTGCTTAAGCAAAGATAGCCTTGAACCGAAGATGCCCGTACTTGACTCTATATGTTGATCTACTTGCCTTTCCTTTTTATATATGCAGCCGAAATTTATGGAGGAGGACAGTTGCTTGACATTTTGCTTTCATAAGGTTGATGCTACGGTAAGTTTAACCCTATTAATTTATTTTTTATCTAATAATTGTTTCTGCATTGAAGTTGTAAGTATTTTCTATATAAGATGGTGGCACCTTACTGCAGTATGTTCTGTTATTTACTTCCTTAGCTTCTCTGAGATTTGTATTATTGTTGCAGGGTTCATATCAACTCCAAGTAGGCATATCTGCTCAAGAAGCTGGTGCAAAAGACATGTCTGAATCTCCATATAGTAGTTACTCATAAAGTGGTGTCCCACCTTTATCATTACCACATATCATAAGGTAACGCTACTACATGTATATGCATATCTATAGCACTATTTATTGTAATAGAGTCATGAGTAACTTCATTCGCTTGCTTGGAAAGCTTAGTTCAAAGATATCTATTTTGAGTTTTTGACACGGTTTAGTAGATGGCCACTGTTCTGCAGTCAGCGCAGCTGAGCTTGCTGCTTGGTGAGAACATTTTATGTGTGTGTGGATGTCATGTACCAAATGTGGCAACACCAACATGGACAGGCTGTTAAATGTTTTGTTTCATAGTTGAGGGTGAAAACTGGACATCTGTGACAGTTGAGCGGGCTAAGATGGATCTGTTCATTGTTAGGTGTTGTTTTAGAATGCATGGAGTCTATCTTTTAAATTGGGTGCTAATATACACAAATATATACTGATTTGTCATGTTCAAATAATAGTTCTAGATTTTCCGTAGAAAATACCTTCAGATCATTATATTACTTTTAGTGGCTTTCCTGAAATATAGTTGAAGAAAGTGATGGCATTGGTCATAGGGACATAATGCAAAATGAAATGAACATATTGCAAACACAAAGAAGTTCTCAGCGCCATCGCGCGGTGGGGGGCGATTGGTAGGTGAGCCGCAAAGGTGGCAAATATCAGGAGGGAAGTGGGCATGTGTGCGTGGGGAGAAGAGGGGGGAAATATGTCACCTTGCCCATAAATCGTTGTTGAGAGAAGAGGCGCAGAGTGAGTGGGTGCACACAATAGAAATCAGAGGAGGGGTTAGGATTTCACTTACAATTAAGGAAGGAGAAAAATAAATAAGATGGATGTTTATTAAGAGGATTATTGTGCAATTAAAGCTGAATCTAAGAAAGTCCAACTAAAATTCTAAATCATTCGGTGAAAGTTGGATGGATGGTTCCAATTGTGTGGATTCCACGAACATGTATTGGTACCATCTATATAGATTTAGATGTCTGAAACGGCAGGTAAATGAATGGAGTCAGTATATCAAATTTATGTTAGTGCCTAGTGGTGAGGTTTTGGCTACCGGCTCAGGTTTGTTGTGCTCTTGTGTGACCTTAGCCTAACCGAAGCACCTATTGTCTGGCCAAGTCTTAGTGTGACACTTTGCTTTTACTTTCATCTCTACAAATGCATTTGCGTTTCAATGTGACCAATTGAGCAGATATTTTTTTGTTTTCCACACAGCTTGAGAGCTAGTAATGTGCTTTTCAACTTCAAGTACTACATCAATACTATGCAAAAGACTGAAGGTTAACCCTTACACAAACATTTGCATTCATGTGTTTTTCAGTTCCACACTTCCACTCACACTTGTTTGTATATAGTGTTTGACATTTTTTCTAGGTGTTCCACATTTTCTCCTTATACCTGACTGTGAAAATTATTGAACTAGATATGTTAGATATCAGAATAAATGATTCACCAGCATTGAACTATTAAAAGATATTCTGCTAAGACCCTTTCATGGTACACATGTTGGAATAATAACTACTTCTGTTTGATGGTGGTAATCTTGTTAGTTTGTCACACTAATATTGGTACCATAGCTAGTAACCTAGTGGAGAACTTTACGCTGTTACGCTTTAGGTTAGCATATGATCCTGGAACTAAAGCGAGTGAGCTAATTTCGGTAATGGTAAGTATAATGGTTTTAATGTACTAATATGTTTTTAACATAGGAAATGCTTATATATTTATCTCTTTACAACACAAGTAGTATCCATTTGATTAATTATGAATTGTGCATTTTTTGTTCTGAAAATCAAGTTCTGTGTCATTACCATAAACACAAAAGTCAGATATGCTCTATTAAAAAAGATGCAATTATTGAAAATGCTAGTGCATACGACAGAAAGCTCACACCTCATATAATACACACTTTGATTCTACTGCACAACATGCTGACACTCAGAATTGTTGTGATCCAAATCCAATATTTCGAGAAAAAGAAAGGACTGTCCTGTTTCAAAATGTATTTTCTTTTTTACATAGAGGACACTTCAGTATTTTTTATTTGCGAATTGCAGAGACTTTGCTATTATGTACTTTGTTGATTCCTTTAGCTCTGTTGGAAACACGTACATAAGGTTGTTACGATTAGAGTTGAATCAAATTGGAAATGCTTTGGACATAGTAGTATCAAACCGTAGATCCTACTCCACCCAATAGTGTGAAGAATGTAGTATTATTTTTTTCATTATTCTTAATGCTTATTTAGTAATTTGGAAACTAATTGGATTGATAATTTCCCTTCCGAATGCCATTGCCTAGGTTGGCTATGCATTAGTTAGCACATACATGATCATAAAAAGTAGAAGAGAAATGCATCAAAAGTTGATAAACTTGGTGATGTCTCCCATGCCTTGATCCAGCAAGGAGAGAGGGAGAGGTTGAGGAAGACTCCATCCAGCAGCAGCACAACAGCGTGGTGATGGTGGAGGAGCGTGGCAATCCTGCTTGGCTTTGCCAAGCACCACGGGAGAGGAGGAGGGAGAGAGGTAGGGTTGCGTTAGGGAGAGGTGAAACTCATGTGTTGGCAGCCCCAAAGTCCTCAAGTATATATAGGGGAGAGGGAGGGGGGTGCGCCCCCTCTAGGGTTCCCTCCCTAGGGGTGGCGGCAGCCCAAAACCCATCTAGGGTGCGGCCAAGGGGGGGAGAGGGGAAACTTGCCCCCCAAGTTAGGTGGGTGCGCCCCTTTCCCAAACCCTAGGCGCTTTGGGCCCTTGTGGGGGGGCGCACCAGCCCACCTGGGGCTGGTCCCCTCCCACACTTGGTCCATGCAGCCCTCTGGGGCCGGTGGCCCCACTTGGTGGACCCCCGGGACCCTCCCGGTGGTCCCGGTACATTACCGGTAAAACCCAAAACTTTTCCGGTGACCAAAACAGGACTTCCCATATATAAATCTTTACCTCCGGACCATTCTGAAACTCCTCGTGACGTCCGGGATCTCATCCGGGACTCCGAATAACATTCGGTAACCACATACAAACTTCCTTTATAACCCTAGCGTCATCGAACCTTAAGTGTGTAGACCCTACAGGTCCGGGAACCATGCAGACATGACCGAGATGTTCTCCGGTCAATAACTAACAGCGGGATCTGGATACCCATGTTGGCTCCCACATGTTCCACGATGATCTCATCGGATGAACCACTATGCCAAGGATTCGATTAATCCCGTACACAATTCCCTTTGTCTAGCGGTATTGTACTTTCCCGAGATTCGATCGTCGGTATGCCGATACCTTGTTGAATCTCGTTACTGGCAAGTCTCTTTACTCATTCCGTAACACATCATCCCGTGATCAACCCCTTGGTCACATTGTGCACATTATGATAATGTCCTACCGAGTTGGCCTAGAGATACCTCTTCATTATACGGAGTGACAAATCCCAGTCTCAATTCGTGCCAACCCAACAGACACTTTCGGAGATACCCGTAGTACACCTTTATAGCCATCCAGTTACGTTGTGACGTTTGGTACACCCAAAGCATTCCTACGGTATCCGGGAGTCACACAATCTCATGGTCTAAGGAAACGATACTTTACATTATAAAAGCTTTAGCATACGAAGTACACGATCTTTGTGCTAGGCTTAGGATTGGGTCTTGTCCATCACATCATTCTCCTAATGATGTGATCCCGTTATCAACGACATCCAATGTCCATGGTCAGGAAACCGTAACCATCTATTGATCGACGAGCTAGTCAACTAGAGGCTTAGTAGGGACATGGTGTTGTCTATGTATCCACACATGTATCTGAGTTTCCTATCAATACAATTATAGCATGGATAATAAACGATTATCATGAACAAGGAAATATAATAACAACTAATTTATTATTGCCTCTAGGGCATATTTCCAACAGTCTCCCACTTGCACTAGAGTCAACAATCTAGTTCACATCACCATGTGATTAACACTGATAGGTCACATCGCCATGTGACCAACGTCCAAAGAGTTTACTAGTGTCACTAAACTAGTTCACATCCCCATGTGATTAAGACTCAATGAGTTCTGGGATTTGATCATGTTTTTCTTGTGAGAGAGGTTTTAGTCAACGGGTCTGCAACATTCAGATCCGTATGTATTTCGCAATTCTCTATGTCATATTGTAAATGCTACTTCCACGCTCCACTTGGAGCTATTCCAAATGGTTGCTCCACTATACGTATCCGGTTTGCTACTCAGAGTCATTCAGATAGGTGTTAAAGCTTGCATCGACGTAACCCTTTACGCCGAACTCTTTATCACCTCCATAGTCGAGAAACATGTCCTTTATTTACTCCAAGGACAATTTTGACCGTTGTCCAATGATCCATTCCTGGATCATTCTTGTACCCCTTGACTGACTCATGGCAAGGCACACTTCCGGTGCGGTACACAGCATAGCATACTATAGAGCCTACCTCTGAAGCATAGGGGACGACCTTCGTCCGTTCTCTCTCTTCTGCCGTGGTCGAGCTTTAACTCTTAACTTCATACCTTACAACTCAGGTAAGAACTCCTTCTTTGAATGATCCATCTTGAACACCTTCAAGATCATGTCAAGGTATGTGCTCATTTGTAAGTACCATTTAGCGTTTTTGATCTATCCTCACAGATCTTGATGCTCAATGTTCAATTAGCTTAATCTAGGTCTTCCATCGAAAAAACACTTTTCAAATAACCCTATATGCTTTCCAGAAATTCTACATCATTTCTGATCAACAATATGTCAACAACATATACTTATTAGAAATTCTATAGCGCTCCCACTCACTTCTTTGGAAATACATGTTTCTCATAAACTTTGTATAAACCCAAAATCTTTGATCATCTCATCAAAGCGTACATTCCAACTCCGAGATGCTTACTCCAGTCCTTAGAAGGATTGCCGGAGTTTTGCATATTTGTTAGCGTTCTTCAGGATTGTCAAAACCTTCTGGTTGTATCACATACAACCTTTCCTCACAAAAAACTGGTAAGGAAACTTATTTTGACATCCATCTGCCAGATTTCATAAATGTAGCTTATGCTAACATGATTCCAACGGACTTAAGCATTGCTACGGATGAGAAAATCTCATCGTAGTCAACTCCTTGAACTTGTGAAAAACACTTCACCACAAGTCGAGCTTCATAGACGGTGACATTACCGTCCACGTCCGTTTTCTTCTTAAAGACCCATTTATCTCAGTGGCTTGCCGATCATCGGGCAAGACCACCAAAGTCCATGCTTTGTTCTCATACATGGATCCTCTCTCGGATTTTATGGCTTCTAACAATATGTTGGAATATGGGCCCACCATTGCTTCTCCATAGCTCGTAGGTTCATTGTTGTCTAGCAACATGACCTTCAAGACATGATTACTGTACCACTCTGAAGTAGTACGCATCCTTGTCACCCTACGAGGTACGGTAGTGACTTGATCCGAAGTTTCATGATCACTATCATAAGCTTCTACTTCAATTGGTGTAGGTGCCACAGGAACAACTTCCTGTGCCCTGCTACACACTAATTGTAGTGATGGTTCAATAACCATATCAAGTCTCCACCATCCTCCCACTCAATTTTCGAGACAAACTTTTCCTCCATAAAGGACCCGATTCAAGAAAATATCCTTATTGCTTTCGGATCTGAGATAGGAGGTATACCCTACCATTTTGGGTATCCTATGAAGATGTATTTATCCGCTTTGGGTTCGAGCTTATCACGATGAAACTTTTCATATAAGCGCCGCAGTCCCAAACTTTCAAGAAACGACAACTTAGGTTTCTCCAAACCATAGTTCAAACGGTGTTGTCTCAACGGAATTACGTGGTGCCCTATTAAAGTGAATGTGGTTGTCTCTAATGCCTAACCCATGAACGATAGTGGTAATTTGATAAGAGACATCATGGTACGCACCATATCCAGTAGGGTGCAACTATGATGTTCGGACACACCATCACACTATGGTATTCCAGGCGATATTAATTGTGAAACGATTTCCACAATGTCTTAATTGCGTGCCAAAGCTCGTAACTCAGATACTCATCTCTATGATCATGTCATAGACATTTTATCCTCTTGTCACGATGATATTCAACTTCACTCTAAAATTACTTGAACCATTCAATAATTCAGACTTGTGTTTCATCAAGTAAATATACTCAACATCTACTCAAATCATCAGTGAAGTAAGAACATAACGATATTCACTGCATGCCTCAGCACTCATTGGACTGGACACATCAATATGTGTTACTTCCAACAAGTTGCTATCTTGTTCCATCTTACTGAAAACGAGGCTTTTCAGTCATCTTGCTCATGTGGTATGATTTGCATATCTCAAGTGATTCAAAATCAAGTGAGTCCAAACGATCCATCTGCATGGAGTTTCTTCATGCGTATACACCAATAGACATGGTTCACATGTCTCAAACTTTTCAATAACGAGTGAGTTCAAAGATCCATCAACATGGAGCTTCTTCATGCGTTTTAGACCAATATGACTTACATGGCAGTGCCACAAGTAAGTGGTACTATCATTACTATTTTATATCTTTTGGCATGAAAATGTGCATCACTACATCGAGATTCAATAAACCATTCTTTTAGGTGTAAGACCATTGAAAGTATTATTCAAATAAATAGAGTAACCATTATTCTCCTTAAATGAATAACCACATTGCGATAGACATAATCCAATTATGTCTATGCTCAACGCAAGCACCAAATAACAATATTCAGGTTTAGCACCAATCTCGATGGTAGAGGGAGCGTGCGATGCTTGATCACATCAACCTTGGAAACACTTCCAACACATATCGTCAGCTCACCTTTAGCTAGTCTCCGTTTATTCTGTAGCCTTTTATTTCGAGTTACTAACACTTAGCAACCGAACCGGTATCTAATACCCTGGTGCTACTAGGAGTACTAGTAAAGTACACATTAACATAATGTATATCCAATATACTTCTATCGACCTTGCCAGCCTTCTCATCTACCAAGTATCTAAGGTAATTCTGCTTCAGTGTCCGTTCCTCTCATTACAGAAGCATTTAGTCTCGGGTTTGGGTTCAACCTTGGGTTTCTTCACCGGAACAGCAACTGATTTGCCGTTTCATGAAGTACCCCTTCTTTCCCTCGCCCTTCTTGAAACTAGTGGTTTCACTAACCATCAACAATTGATGCTCCTTCTTGATTTCTACATCCGTGGTGTCAAACATCGTGAATAGCTCAAGGATCATCATATCCATCCCTGTTATGTTATAGTTCATCAGAAGCTCTAGTAGCTTGGTGGCAATGTCTTCAGAGAAACATCACTATCTCATCTAGAAGATTAACTCCCGCTCAATTCAAGTGATTGTTGTACCCAGACAATCTGAGCACAAGCTCAACGATTGAGATCTTCTCCCTTAGTTTGTAAGCTAGAAAACTCATCGGAGGTCTCATACCTCTTGACGTGGGCACGAGCCTGAAATCCCAATTTCAGCTCTTGGAGCATCTCATATGTTCTATGACATTTCAAAAATATCTTCGGTGCCTCAATTCTAAACCATTTAACATTACCGAACTATCATGTAGTCATCAAAACGTGTATGTCAGATGTTCGCAACATCCACAGACAATGTTTGAGGACTAGCACACCGAGTGGTGCATTAAGGACATAAGCCTTCTACTGTCCGCATAATTGCTACTGTCAACTTTCAACTATATTTTCTCTAGGAACATATCTTAAACAGTAGAACTAAAGCGCGAGCTATGACACAATTCGCAAAGGGTTTTTGACTATGTTCAGGATAATTAAGTTCATCTAATGAACTCCGACTCAGATAGACATCCCTCTAGTCATCTAAGTGATTACATGATCCGAGTCAACTAGGCCGTGTCCGATCATCACGTGAGACGGACTAGTCATCATCGGTAAACATGCTAGGCTCGTCAAGTTAACCTAAGTGTTTCGCGTGTGTAAATCTGGCTTACACCCGTTGTATGTGAACGTTAGAATCTATCACACCCGATTATCACGTGGTGCTTCGAAACGACGAACTTTCGCCATGGTGCAAAGTTAGGGGGAACACTTTCTTGAAATTTTAATGAGGGATCATCTTATTTACTACCGTCGTTCTAAGCAAATAAGATGCATAAACATGATAAACATCACATGCAATCAAAAAATGACATGATATGGCCAATATCATTTTGCTCCTTTTGATCTCCATCTTCGGGGCTCCATGATCATCATCGTTACCGGCATGACACCATGATCTCCATCATCATGATCTCCATCATCGTGTCTTCATGAAGTTGTCTCGCCAACTATTACTTCTACTACTATGGCTACCGGTTAGCAATAAAGTAAAGTAATTACATGGCGTTGTTCAATGACACGCAGGTCATACAATAAATTATGACAACTCCTATGGCTCCTGCCGGTTGTCATACTCATCGACATGCAAGTCGTGATTCCTATTACAAGAACATGATCAATCTCATACATCACATATCATTCATCACATTCTTTTTGGCCATATCACATCACATAGCAAACCCTGCAAAAACAAGTTAGACATCCTCTAATTGTTGTTTGCATGTTTTACGTGGCTGCTATGGGTTTCTAGCAAGAACGTTTCTTACCTACGCAAAAACCACAACGTGATATGTCAATTGCTATTTACCCTTCATAAGGACCCTTTTCATCGAATCCGATCCGACTAAAGTGGGAGAGACTGGCACCCGCTAGCCACCTTATGCAACAAGTGCATGTCAGTCGGTGGAACCTGTCTCACATAAGTGTACGTGTAAGGTCGGTCCGGGCCGCTTCATCCCACAATGCCGCCGAATCAAGATTGGACTAGTAACGGTAAGCATATTGAACAAAATCAACGCCCACAACTACTTTGTGTTCTACTCATGCAAAGAATCTACGCAATAGACCTAGCTCATGATGCCACTGTTGGGGAACGTAGCAGAAATTCAAATTTTTCCTACGAATCACCAAGATCTATCTATGGAGAAACCAACAACGAGGGGAAAGAGAGTGCATCTACATACCCTTGTATATCGCTAAGCGGAAGCGTTCAAGAGAACGGGGTTGAAGGAGTCGTACTCGTCGTGATCCAAGTCACCGGAGATCCTAGTGCCGAACTGTCGGGGGAAACTGACCCACGAACACCTATGGGGCCGGTGGACCGGGCCCCTTTCGGTTCGGTGGGGGGCGGAGGCTGCACGAAGAGCAGATCGAGGCGAAGCACACGAGCGGTTTACCCAGCTTCGGAGCTCTCCGGAGAGATAATACTCCTACTGCTGCTTGTCTGGCTATGTTATCTTGTGTTCTTGCCCTCCAGAGAGCGTGGTGTCTTTCTGGTTTACAAATGAGTCGAAGTGATCGAACCTTCCAACCCTCCAACCCTCCCCTACGTTGCGCATGGGCCTCCTTTTATATGCTAAAGGGTTCACCGACAGGTGGCAACGGAGAGAAGGGCACAAACGTAAAAAGCGAGGTAGGTGATACAATTGCTTGTACAGTGCACCCTACCTAACTCTGACGGCAGGGGACAAGGGCATTAAATGCCCGTCTGAGTCGCCCGACCAGTGCAGAAAAGGACCGTTAGGGGCGCCACCGTTCGCCACGATGGTGATCTTGTCAGCTTCGCATGCCACTGCGCACTGCTGGCTGCACAGCCTCCCGCCACGCACGCCCAGAGAGGCCCCCAAAGCGACATGTTGGTGGATGCGCTGGAGCGTGGACGCAGAGTGGCCACCTGCCGCGGCAAGCGCCTTGCCGCTGTCGTTATCTTGTCGGGTCCGGAAGCTTGTCGCTCACCGGGCCTCGAGGTACCTTGGTTTGTCTTCCCGGCAAGCTCCTCTTGCCGGGGCCTTGTTGCCTTGCCGGAGCGCGTGGCGCGTCGCGGCAAGTTCCTTAGAGTGCCTCGGTTGGCCTTCCCGGCAAGCTCCTCTTGCCGGGGCCTTGTATCCTGTGCTTAAATACTTTGTTCTTGAATGGCTCCAAGGGAACCTTGGAGGGTCTTGGCGTTCGCCCGGCAAGCCTTGCCGCGGGGTGCTGCAACTGCCCGTGCACAAGTTCGGGGTACTAGGGTACCCCTATTCTAGTACACCGACAGGAGCCCCCGGGCCTGGGCCAGACACGGTGCCGAGCGCTGTTGGGCTAGGCCCAAGACAGGGCACAGGCACACGCGGGCTGGGCTACACCAAATCTCGCTCTGTATCCACCACGCTCCCCCATAACGGCACGCGTTGAATGCGGCATTGTGGGGGATATCGTGGGTGGTTGTTTATTAGGAAGGGCAAAACGTCCGCCCCGTCCCTCTTTATAAGCAGACGAAATAGGGGCAGTTCGTTTCCCCTCGCTGGTTGCTACTACTCCTTCTTCACAAACTCCGCCGCTCCCCCCTTCTCCTCGAAGCCGAGAGTGCAGCGCTCCGCCCATCCCATTGTCACTAGCATCTCCATGCCGTCGACCTCCCTCACCACCTCCGCCATGGTCCCGAAAGCCGACAAGGGAAAGGGTGTGAAGTCGGCCGAGGCGCAGCGGCTCGCGGCGCTGCGGAAGGAGCGGGCGATCTTCACCCCCCAGCTCGGCGTGCAGGAGCTGAGGGAGGACTTCTACCTCTTTTGGGCGACGGAGACGCGTGCGCATCCGCGCACGACGGTACTCCCGGCTACCACTTCGAAGCTGGCTCCAAATGGGTACCCGTTCTTCCCACTATTCTTCTATTGCGGGCTCTGCCCGCCTTTCTCAGAGTTCTTCTGTGACATTATGAACACATATGGCTTCCGCCTCCTTGATTTCACCCCCAATGCTGTCCTGACCATGGCAGTTTTCGCACACTTGTGAAAAAATTTGTCGGAGTCCACCCTAGTGTTGCCCTTTTCCGCCACTACTTCATTCCTCGGGTATAGTGAGGAGAGCCGCTTGCCGGAGCGATTGCCTGGGTCTCGAGAGTCGGCAAGAAGGAGGCGTACTTGGATGGTGAGCTCCGCAGCAAGTGGGAGGAGTGGAGAGCGGAGTGGTGCTGGATCGTCGAGGAGAATCCGCAGCCCTTCACCGCCGTGCGCCAAACTCCAATAGTGCGCGGCAATGAGTGGAGCAACGTGGCCCCGGAAGACGAGAGGCTGAAGATCGCCATCACTAGGATTCTTCGCCTCAGGCTTGCCGGGCTCACTGTAGGTGCTGTCGGGGCAGATTTCCTCCGCCGCTGCATTGCCCACTGCAGGAGAGGGGGAGGCCCGCCTGGGAGTTCAAGAACTCGCCGGACATCTTGAGACTGCGGCCAGGCCTTAACTACAACTTCACCGTCTTGGAGTTGGACGCAATGCTCTTGGAGTTATTCAAACGCGACCCCCAGCACCCATTCACACTGCCGAGGGGTGTAGTTCCTTTGTGCAATAACTCCTCGTTTGACCGGATCCGCGCCATGATGCCGTTGTGCGATTCACACGGCATCGTCCCAACTTGGCAAGAGCCTGCGGATGATGTTGTGCGAGCGTTCTTCGACAACTTGGAGGAAGTGCCGGTCCGTGCTGACGAGCAGAAGAGCCTCACCCGTGACACCACCGACGAGGAGCTGCAGCTCATCGCCACTAGGGCGGAAGAGGCTGCGGCTGCAGCTGCCGCGGGCGCATTCGGGTTCACCGTGGAGGAGGCGGAGGCTGCAGAGGCGGCAAACCTTGCCGAACGCGCGGAGTTCATGGGTGAAGAGGAGCCTGCCGGTTCCGAAGCCGAGTCGAGCGAGGCCGGCGAGGAGGAGGCTGAGCCTTCAGAGAGCTTGCCGCAGGCGGAGCCCCCGGCCCCGCCAAGGAGGCGCCTTCGCAGGGCCGGGGACGCAGCGGGGCGGCAGCCGGCTCCACAGCCACCGAGCCGCGCGACGCGCTCTACCGCGGCAAGCAATGTTGCCGCGGGAGCGCCTCACGCAACAGCGGCAACTGGAGCGGGATCTTCCCGGGCCACCGCTACTGCCCCCGCCAAGCGGGCAAGGGATCCTACTCCTCCACCTCGCCACACCGGAGGGGGGCCGGACTTCGATCTTTCCGCGCTCAGCTCTGACGAGGAAGAAGAAGAGTGAGTTTCTTTGGTGCTCTTATAATCCTTCAATCTTGCTGTTTATATCTTGTATCTGACTTGCTCCAATCTGGACTCCTTTCTTTTCAGAACACTGGCCCAGAGAGCGGCGAAGAGGGCCAAGGCCGCGGTGATCGTCATCGAAGATGACCCCACCTTGTCGATAGGGGGTGGGTCCGAGATCACCTTGACGGACCCGGCAATCACTCCTCAAAGCAGCCCCCAGCGTAAGTTCATAGTTTAACCTTCTGCTGCCGGGCACGCTTGAGTGCTTTTTCCTTCGCTGATATCTTGCTTGTTGACTTGTGCAGGAGCAGAGCAGCCTCATCAGGAGCGCCCGGAGGCCGGTCCCGAAGTGCCACCTGCTTCGACTGTGCTGCCAGGTGAGGAGTCCCCGGCAAGGGAGCGCTCTCCGGCAAGGGGGGACTCCCCGGCAAGGGACGGCACTGCTGATCCTGCGGCGACCGAGGCCGCAGCTGGAGATCTTGGCGCAGGTAATCCACTTGCCCAGAAACTTTCCCTTGGGTTCTGCTTCTTCTGTTTTTCCTTTCTTGGATTTTTGATTGATTTTTCCTCCCTTCTTCGTTCTTCAGACCCATCTATGGCTGAGCCAATGGAGACAGAGGGCGCCGGCAAGGAAGGTGCCGGTGCTGATGAGACCGCCGGCGAAGAGGCCGCCGGGGCTGCTACTGCGGAAGCCGGCGAGGGGTCGGTCGATCGCACTGACGACCCTGAGGCCGCAGGAGCGCCGGGCGCTGCGCCGACCGCCGAACCCTCTGCCGCTTCTGCGGAGCCGGGCTCTGAGGAGCCCCAGCCCGGCGCCTACTTGAAGGCCGGCGACGACATATTCATCAAGCTACCCTGGGCATCGAGCTCCAGGGCGCCATTCGAGGGGGAAGCTTTTGACGGGGAGGTGCTCACCTCTGCTGGACTGTCATTGGTTGACGCGCCCGGCAGCAGCAGTGGCGAGCCCGAGGAGGAGCAGCTGCTGCGGAAGCTGCTGTCACTCTACCGCGCCCGGCAAGCCAAGCTGGCTTCCCGGGAAGCGCTTGTCGCGAAGGCGGGAGTCGACATAGAAAAGCGTGCGGAGGAGCTCCGGGGCCAAAATCAAGAAGCTCTCCGGTCCCTGGCGCAGGAGCGGGAGCGAGTCGACGAGGAGCGCACGGCCTTTCTTCTCGAGAAGGCCGAGGCTGAGGAGGAGCAGAGGCTGGCCGCCGAGAAGCAGTCCGCGCGGGAAGGCAAACTAGTGCAGTGGAAGGCCCACCTCGACAGCTACGAGGAAGAGCTCGCCGAGCGTGAGCGAGAACTTGGCGGGGCGCTCAAGGAGGCAAAGGACGCCTCGGCAACTGCAGAGGCTGCCAAGAAAGAGCTAGAGGAGAAGGTGGCGCGGCTGGAGGCCGATATTGGGAAGAGCGGCGAGGAGCTTGCCGCGCTCAAGCGTGAGCGCGAGAAGGATGCTGCCGCCTACGGTGAGCTGCAAGGCCTTCTCGCTGAGAGGGGCAAGGAGCTCAGCGCCGCCAAGGATTCCAAAGCAGACCTGGAGCTGAAGCTGGCCACGCTGACGCAGACGCTGGAGGCCGCCAAGGAGCGGGAGAAGACCTTGGCGGAGAAAGTCAAGGCTGACGCGGCGCTGCTGGAGAGCATTGCAGTTACCCAGAACTCGTTCAGGGACACAGTGGAGCACTGGACCGAGGGTCTGGTGAACACTGCCGCAGTCATCAACGAGGAGCTGGCGCAGCTGGGGATGGAGGACTTCGGGTATCCTTCCGACGAGAGTCTTCAACCCAGCGCCAAGCTCAGCCTGTTCTTCAAGGGCGTGGCGACGGCACTCCAGCGGCTCCAGGAAAGGATCCCGAAGCAGCTGGCCGACGAGTCGCGCAAAATCTACGCCGGGGTTCTCCAGAAGGTGCTGAAGAAGGTGGCCTTCCGCAACCCAGGCCTCAGCTTCCCCAACGTCCTCAGGTCCTTGCCGCCTGACGCCGATCTGGATGCACTCAAGGCCCTTGTCGCACCCATTGTGGACAAGGTGGGCGAGATCAAGAGAGTCGAGGGCGGACGCGTAGATTAGGCCGCCCATTTCTTCTTTTCCCTTGTCGCTGCTAATCATGTTATGAAAACATCTATTAGAGCTGCGTCAAGTTATCTTGTAATATAACTTTATTTCTGTTATCAATTGCAATGTTATTTCCTCTACTAGATTCCTTCCTTTGTATGTTATTACCCTACGCTTATAGGGAACTTGTCGGCGCAGGCGCTCGAGCCGCGAGCGCTGAGTGCGGAACTTCAGTAGCCTGCTGGCGGCGCTGCTTCCGACAAGAAACCTTGTCGCGACTAGTTGCAGCATGCTTAAGCTGTTGAGCGGACTCGAAACAAAGTAAGGGCGCAACTAGCCACGAGTAGGTTCCTCCGTGCACAGGTTTTCCATACAAAGCAGGGTCGTTCGAGGAAGATAACTCAAAAATTTAAATAAGTGATTGCTCAAACTTTGGCAACTTAGCTTTTCTGTCATTTGCTTCCCGGTAAGGCAAGTCTTTGCTTGAACGACGCCTGGCCCATACCACAATCTTCTCCTTCCCCCCCGGCAAACTTGTGTGCGAGGGAACCTTCTTTTCCTTTAAAAGAAAAAGAAAGAAGAGAAAATAATAATATGGAGCTCTCCGGCTCGTTACTGCTTACCGGATGTAGGTGCTGCACAAAGTGTCAGATAATCGCATGCAAGAAAGGAACTAACGCATGAAATGGACAAGTTGTGTGGAGCACATGGGGTTTTACTTATGCACGGGATCTGCGCCTGGCTTTGTACAAAGGATTACATGCAATAGCGGCAAGACTTGTACAAAAGGTGGTTGCCGGAACGGGTCCCGGCAACCGCGCCTTATGGGAAAAACTTACGAAGATGTTCTATGTTCCAGGAGTTGCTCACCGGAACGCCATCTTCGGTCTCAAGGCGGACAGCGCCAGGCCTTGTGACTCGTCTCACCCGATAAGGGCCTTCCCACTTCGGCGTCAACTTGTTGGAATTCTTGGCGGACTGAACGCGCCGAAGAACAAGGTCGCCTTCCTCGAAGCTTCTGGCTTTAACTTTGCGGCTATGATAGCGGCGCAAAGCTTGCTGGTATCGAGCAGCTCGTACAGCAGCCTAAAGACGATCTTCCTCAAGGAGCAGCGCGTCATCTTGCCGCAGCTGTTCTTGCTCAAGCTCATCATAAGCGAGCACTCGAGGTGACCCGTATACGAGTTCCGTGGGGAGAACTGCCTCTGCTCCATAGACTAGAGCGAAAGGTGTCTGACCAGTGGCTCGATTTGGCGTCGTTCTGATCGACCAAAGAACCACCGGCAGCTCCTCGATCCAGTTCCTTCCGCACTTGTGCAGCTTGTCGAAAGTTCTGGTCTTGAGCCCGCGCAGCACTTCAGCATTTGCCCTCTCTGCTTGACCGTTGCTTCTCGGATGAGCAACAGAAGCGAAGCAGACCTTGGCGCCAAGGTCTTGAACGTACTGCATGAAGGTGCGGCTCGTGAATTGCGTGCCGTTGTCGGTGATGATCCTGTTAGGGATCCCGAAACGGCAAACAATCGACCTGAAGAACTTGACTGCTGACTGTGCTGTCACCTTCCTCACTGGCTGCACTTCCGGCCACTTTGTGAACTTGTCGATTGCAACGTACAAGTACTCAAAGCCCCCGACAGCTCGGGGGAAGGGGCCGAGGATATCGAGCCCCCAGACCAAAAATGGCCAGGATAAAGGGATCGTCTGGAGAGCTTGAGCTGGCTGGTGTATCTGTTTGGAGTGGAACTGGCACGCTTCACACTTGGTTACTTGTGCAGTTGCATCCTGGAGGGCTGTCGGCCAAAAGAAACCTTGCCAGAAAGCTTTGCCGGCAAGTGCTCTTGCGCCAATGTGGTGGCCACATATGCCTCCATCTATCTCTGCCAACAGCTTTTGTCCATCTTCCCGGCGAATACACTTCAATTTCACACTGTTGAGTCTTCTTCTGTACAGTATGCTATCAACAAACTGGTACATACTTGACTGTCGGGCTACTCTTTCCGCTTCTTCTTGTTCTTCGGGAAGTTCTCCTGTCTGAAGGAAGTAGACAATCTGCTGTGCCCATCTGGAGCTTGTGGCTCGACAACAAGGACTAAAGGCGCATCTGCTGCTGCGGGAACATCTGCTTCCACGGCAAGGGCTTGCGGCCCTGCCGGAGCTTGATGTTCCCCGGCAAGCTTGCCGGAGCAAAACTTGTCGGGAGCGTCTGCTTCTACGGAACAAACCATAAGGCTTGCCGGAGCAGACAGCCCCTCAGCATCCTTGGTGTTGATCTTGGGGACTTTCTTGGCGGCGGTTTCGGGGAGCTCTGCCGGAAAGTAGTCACCAGAAACCAACTTCCTCTTCTTGCTTTGTCTAGTTGATGGTGTTACGGATGGTTGAGTCAACTTAAGCACAAAGATTCCTGGTTCCACAGGTAACTTTAGTGCGGCGCACTTTGACAAGCCATCAGCAATGTCATTCTGAGCTCTTGGGATATGCTCCATCTGTAGACCGTCAAAGTGCTCCTCTAGCTTCCTCACTTCATCAACATATGCTTCCATCAACGGACTCTGGTAGTTTTTGTTTACTTGGCGGACGACAAGCTGTGAGTCACCCCTGACAATAAGCTTCTTGATCCCAAGGTCTGCTGCAATTCTGAGACCGGCAAGCAATCCTTCATACTCTGCAGTATTGTTGGTTGCTTGCTCTTTGGGAAAGTGCATCACTTGAGGTGCTCTCCGGTGGGTGCGACAAGCAGCACGCCTGCACCGGCGCCTTGCAGCGAGAAGGCACCATCAAAGTACATCAGCCACTCTTTACTCGCTTCTTTGACGGGGATGCTTTTCTCTGGAATTTCTTCATCTGGGGTTGGCGTCCACTCTCCTATGAACTCTGCCAACGCTCTGCTTTGGATAGTTGAAGTGCTCTCAAACTTGAGGCCAAAGCTTGACAGTTCCAGCGCCAACTCGACAATCATGCCTGTTGCTTCTGGATTTTGCAGTATCCTCTTCAGCGGAAAGCGAGTGACGACTGTGATCTCATGTGCTTGGAAGTAATGGCGCAGCTTTCTCGAGGCCATGAGGAGGCCGAAAAGCAACTTCTGCACACCAGAGTACCTTGACCTAGCTCCCTGCAGAAGGGAACTGACAAAGTAAACTGGGCGCTGCACCATTCTCCTTGGCATCTTATCATGTTCCTGCGCAAACCCATGTTTGTCGGGACCAGAGCTTGTCGGCGAAGCCCCCTGCTTGTCGCTGGATGCATCTGCCATTGTTGCCGGCTCATCATCTGCCTCCCTCTCCGCCACTAACGCAGCACTAACCACTTGATTGGTTGCCGCTATATATAGCAGCAACTTCTCTTGCGGCTTAGGTGCGACAAGTGTTGGAGTGGAGGACAGGTATCTGTTCAAGTCCTGCAGCGCAGCCTCCGCCTCCGGAGTCCATTTCATTGGACCTGCCTTTTTCAAAATTTTGAAAAATGGCAGGGCGCGGTCAGCAGATCTAGAGATAAACCTGCTAAGAGCAGCCATGCAACCGGCAAGCCTTCGTACATCCTTGACGCGCTTTGGTGCTTCGATTTGCTCAATGGCCTTGATCTTGTCGGGATTGGCTTCAATTCCCTGCTGATACACGAAGAACCCGAGAAGCTTGCCGGAGGGGACTCCAAACACACACTTCTCGGGGTTGAGCTTGAGGTTGATCTTGCGCAGATTTGCAAATGTCTCGTCTAAATCTTGAATTAGGGTCGCCCTTTTCTTGCTCTTGACCACTATGTCATCCATGTAAGCTTCCACATTTCTGTGCATTTGCGGCTCAAAAGCATGGTGGACTACCCTTGCGAATGTTGAACCAGCATTCTTCAAACTGAAAGGCATCCGTACGAAGCAGTACGTGCCACACGGGGTGATAAATGCGGTTTTCTCTTCATCTTCTTCTGCCATGAAGATCTGATGGTATCCTGAGTATGCATCAAGAAATGAAAGCAAATCACATCCGGCCGTGGAGTCAACAATCTGGTCAATACGCGGCAAGGGAAATGGGTCTTTAGGACAAGCTTTATTAACATCAGTGAAGTCAATACAAAGTCTCCATTTCCCGTTAGCCTTGCGCACAACAACAGGATTGGCCAACCGCGTGGGATGGAGTACTCCTCTGACAAGGCCTGCTGCTTAAAACTTCTTGATTTCTTCTGCGATGAATTCTTAGCGCTCCACTGCCTGCTTCCTTACTCTCTGCTTGACGGGCCGCGCATGAGGACAGACGGCAAGGTGGTGCTCAAGTACTTTCCTGGGAACACCGGGGATATCAGATGGTTTCCATGCAAACACGTCGACATTCGCCCGCAGGAAAGCAACGAGCGCGCTTTCCTATTTGGGGTCAAGAGTGGCGTTGATGGTAAATGTACCACCAGTGCCATCTTCCTTGGCGGACACCTTCTTGGTCTCAGGTGGAGCTGCCATTGCCTTCTTACACTTGCCGGTGGAGCTCGATGGTGCGTCCTTGATGGTAGCGCAGCACTCCAAAGAGGTGCGCTTGCCGGAGTGGGCATCGGAGCTCTTGCCGGACTTGGTCTTCTTCTTCCCCCCGGGAGCTCCAGCGGCAAGGGTCTTGTGTTCTGCTGCAGCTGCTGCTTCCCGGTAGATCTTGTCGGCACAGATAAGAGCATCCTTCTTGTCGCCAGGGACAGAGATGACGCTTATTGGGCCTGGCATTTTCAGTACGTTGTACGCATAGTGAGAGGCTGCCATGAACTTGGCGAGTGCCGGACGGCCAAGGATTCCATTGTAAGGTAATGGAATGTCAACAACGTCAAACGTGACCCTCTCAGTCCTGAAGTTCAGCTCACTGCCAAATGTTACCGGCAACGTGATCTTTCCCTTTGGCTTGCTCCTTCCCGGGTTGATTCCTTGAAATGTGCCGGTCTCTTCGAGCTCGCTGTCAGGGATCTGGAGTTTCTGGAGCACCGCGGAGGAGATCAGATTCAAGCCGGCCCCGCCGTCAACTAGCATCTTAGTGACCTTGAGGTTGCGGATTGTTGGTGAAACCAACATCGGCAAGCACCCGACCGCAGTTATGCGATCAGGGTGGTCCTCAATATCAAAGATGATAGGCGTGCTGGACCATTTCAGAGGCTTGCGTGACTTGACGGGCGGTTATGCTGCATTAACTTCTCGCACCCACTGCTTGAGCTGACGGTGCGAGGTGTGCAGAGAAGCACCACCGTCAATGCACAGGACCTCTGTGGCTTTCTGGAACTCCTGCTCATCAGTCTCCTCATCATCCATGTCTTCATCGTCGCCGTCATCTTCGTCCTTGTCGCGGCCGCGAGGAGGTCTGTCTCCTTGCCGCTGCTTGGCCTTTCCGCGACGTCCTCCTCGGCCGGGACGTTTCTTGCCGGATCCCCCAGCACCTTCCTGGGCTTTCTCCTTGTCGCGCCGCTCGTATTCAGCTTTCTGTTGCTCAACAAGCTGCTCGACTTTCTTACAGTTATGGAGATCATGGCCCTTGGTGCAGTGAATCTTGCAATACTGCTTGTTGGTGCCGTCCTGCTTGTCGGCGGCCGCCACCTCCGCGGCAACATCCTTGCCGGAGTCACCAGCTTTGGCCTCCTTGGCGCCACCACCGTTGCCGGACTGCTCAACAACTAGCACCTCTTTACCTTTCCTCCTTCTGTTCTTCCGCCGCCGGTTTTTCCTTGCCGGGGCAGCATCTTCACTGTCAGATCCCCCCGCTCCTATATTTTCTCCGGGGAGCCTCCTCCCTTCCTCAGCACGCGCACACTTGTCGGCCAGTGCATATAACTCACTGACATCCTTGATCTTGCACATCGCCATTTCCTCCCGCATCCTGCGGTTTCGCACATTCTGATAGAACGCGCTGATCACCGCGGCAGGGTGGACATCTGGGATGTTGTGCTGCACACTGCTGAATCTCTGAATGTACTTGCGCAGGGGCTCTCCTTCCTTCTGGGCGAGTAAATGAAGATCACTCTCCTGGCCATGAGGCTTGTGTCCGCCGGTGAAGGCGCCGACAAACTGATGGCACAGATCAGCCCAAGAGGATATGGAGTTGTCCCGCAAGTGCATGAGCCAGGATCTGACATTGGGCTTGAGCACCAGCGGGAAGTAGTTGGCAAGGATCTTGTCATCTCGTCCCCCGGCAGCTTCCACCGCAATGGTGTAGATGCTGAGGAACTCTGACGGATGCGTCTTGCCGTCGTACTTCTCCGGTACGTCTGGCTTGAAGTTCTTTGTACTGGGCCACTGGACTTGCCGCAGCTCACGAGTGAACGCAGGACAACTTACCGCGTATGGCAGATCACCTGGTTCCCCTGGCGCATGCATGTCAACAGAGGGCCCAGCGCGCTTGTCGGATTGACGTCGTGCTTCTCTTCGGCGCTCGATGCGGGTTCGAGCGTCTTCTTGTTGTCGATCATGAAGAACTTGGCACTGATCGCGACGAGCTCGTAGATCCGACGATGCAGTGGAGTCACTATCGAGGTGGATCCGGCGAGTCGGCGATCTTGGCCTTCGGGGCGGTGATTGCATGGTAGTTGCACCTCCACCCGTTTCGTCGCCACCGGCTCGCGCCTGGCAACCCTGCCGCGGCGGCGACGCGCTTGGCCGCCGTGGAGTGTCGCCGTTGGCATAGCCGATGAGACTCTGAATGGTAGCCCTCCATTCGTCGATCTTGTCCGACGTCGGAGGGTAATCTAGAAGAAGTTGAGCTCGCGCCAAAGCTTCTACTGGAGTGGTGGGTGGCAGTGGCGGACGGCGCGAGGAGCGGGACGTGCTCGAACTTCTAACTATGTTAGAAGGAGCAGTATCCCGTCCAGGCGACCGTGCCCCGCTCGTGCCAGCATGCTGGCGTGCATGCTGGTCTTGAGCGTCCCGAGATCCACCAGCTTGATCTTGGCCCAGCGGACGTATGTCGCTGGGAACACCATGATGCTGTTGGTCCCGCTCCTCCTGAGACGGGCGCGGTGCGCGTACGGACGCCGAGGTCTGTGCTGCCTTGTCCTTGGACTTGGCAGCACTATGAGCACCCTCATCGACGCCTGTTCTTCCGCCGGCGTCCACTCCACCACCCGTTTGCTCCAACGGTGGCGGAAACGACGTGGACGGAGCGGCTGCCGTCGAAGTCTTCTTCTTCGGTGGCATGTTGATGAAGGGAATGAAGATCTAGCTCGTGTGAACACCGGATCAGGTTCACACAATCTCGACGCCCCCTACCTGGCGCGCCAAAGATGTCGGGGGAAACTGACCCACGAACACCTATGGGGCCGGCGGACCGGGCCCCTTTTGGTTCGGTGGGGGGCGGAGGCTGCATGAAGAGCAGATCAAGGCGAAGCACACGAGCGGTTTACCCAGCTTCGGAGCTCTCCGGAGAGATAATACTCCTACTGCTGCTTGTCTGGCTATGTTATCTTGTGTTCTTGCCCTCCAGAGAGCGTGGTGTCTTTCTGGTTTACAAATGAGTCGAAGTGATCCAACCTTCCAACCCTCCAACCCTCCCCTACGTTGCGCATGGGCCTCCTTTTATATGCTAAAGGGGTCACCGACAGGTGGCAACGCAGAGAAGGGCACAAACGTAAAAAGCGAGGTAGGTGATACAGTTGCTTGTCCAGTGCACCCTACCTAACTCTGACGGCAGGGGACAAGGGCATTAAATGCCCGTCTGAGTCGCCTGAACAGTGCAGAAAAGGACCGTTAGGGGCGCCACCGTTCGCCATGATGGTGATCTTGTCAGCTTCGCATGCCACTACGCACTGCTGGCTGCACAACCTCCCGCCACGCGCGCCCGGAGAGGCCCCCAGAGCGACACATTGGTGGATGCGCTGGAGCGTGGACGCAGAGTGGCCGCCTGCCGCGACAAGCGCCTTGCCGCTGTTGTTATCTTGTCGGGTCCGGAAGCTTGTCGCTCACCGGGCCTCGAGGTACCTTGGTTTGTCTTCCCGGCAAGCTTGTCTTGCCGGGGCCTTTTTGCCTTGCTGGAGCGCGTGGCGCGTCGCGGCAAGTTCCTTAGAGTGCCTCGGTTGGCCTTCCCGGCAAGCTCCTCTTGCCGGGGCCTTGTATCCTGAGCTTAAATACTTTGTTCTTGAATGGCTCCAAGGGAACCTTGGAGGGTCTTGGCGTTCGCCCGGCAAGCCTTGCCGCGGGGTGCTGCAACTGCCCGTGCACAATTTCGGGGTACTAGGGTACCCCTATTCTAGTACACCGACACGAACGGACGGCACCTCCGCGTTCAACACACGTACAGCCCGGTGACGTCTCCCATGCCTTGATCTAGCAATGAGAGAGGGAGAGGTTGAGGAAGACGCCATCCAGCAGTAGCACAATGGCGTGGTGATGGTGGAGGAGCGTGGCAATCATGCAGGGCATCGCCAAACACCGCGGGAGAGTAGGATGGAGAAAGGTAGGGTTGCGCCAGTGAGAGGTGAAACTCATGTGTTGGCAGCCCCAAAGTCCTCAAGTATATATAGGGGAGAGGGAGGGGGTGCTCCCCCTCTAGGGTTCCCTCCCTAGGGGTGGCGGCAGCCCAAAACCCATCTAGGGTGCGGCCAAGGGGGGGAGAGGGGAAACTTGCCCCCCAAGTTAGGTGGGTGCGCCCCCTGCCCAAACCCTAGGCGCCTTGGGCCCTTGTGGGGGGGCGCACCAGCCCACTTGGGGCTGGTCCCCTCCCACACTTGGCCCATGCAGCCCTCCGGGGCCGGTGGCCCCACTTGGTGGACCCCCGGGACCCTCCCGGTGGTCCTGGTACGTTACCGGTAAAACCCGAAACTTTTCTGGTGACCAAAACAGGACTTCCCATATATAAATCTTTACCTCCGGACCATTCCGGAACTCCTTGTGACATTCGGGATCTCATCCGGGACTCCGAAAAACATTCGGTAACCACATACAAACTTCCTCTATAACCCTAGCGTCATCGAACCTTAAGTGTGTAGACCCTACGGGTTCGGGAACCATGCAGACATGACCGAGACATTCTCCAGTCAATAACCAAAAGCGGGATCTAGATACCCATGTTGGCTCCCACATGTTCCACGATGATATCATCGGATGAACCACGATGTCGAGGATTCGATCAATCCCGTATACAATTCCCTTTGTCTAGCGGTATTGTACTTGCCCGAGATTCGATCATCGGTATGCCGATACCTTGTTCAATCTCGTTACTGGCAAGTCTCTTTACTCGTTCCATAACATATCATCCCGTGATCAACCCCTTGGTCACATTGTGCACTATGATGAGTGGTCCCAGAGATACCTCTCCGTTATACGGAGTGACAAATCCCAGTCTCGATTCGTGCCAACCCAACAGACACTTTTGGAGATACCCATAGTACACCTTTATAGCCACCCAGTTACGTTGTGACGTTTGGTACACCCAAAGCATTCCTACGGTATCCGGGAGTTGCACAATCTCATGGTCTAACGAAACAATACTTGACATTATAAAAGCTTTAGCATACGAACTACACGATCTTTGTGCTAGGCTTAGGATTGGGTCTTGTCCATCACATCATTCTCCTAATGATGTGATCCCGTTATCAACGACATCCAATGTCCATGGTCAGGAAACTGTAACCATCTATTGATCAACGAGCTAGTCAACTAGGGACATGGTGTTGTCTATGTATCCACACATGTATCTGAGTTTCCTATCAATACAATTATAGCATGGATAATAAACGATTATCATGAACAAGGAAATATAATAATAACTAATTTATTATTCCCTCTAGGGCATATTTCCAACATATTCAAGTATGGCTCTTGGTATTCGTAAAAAAAGTATGGTTCTTCATAGAGCAAAGTGAAGTACTTTAGTTTACGGTGTGCCCGGGCTTTAACAATTTGCTACCTCTCTGATGGCCCTCGACAAATTCGTCCACCCAATAACTCGAAACCGCCACCATCCCGATCTGGTAAGCCGTCAAGAGAGTTTTGATAGTCTCCTATGATGGCAAGCACCAATCCTAGGCCCGCCTCACCTCTCTGTGTAGGAATCTGAGAGTGATGGTGGCCTCAGGCTCTGTTTGATATTCTCAGCGGCTTGTGCCTCCTCCCACCGGAGAATGACTGCGGCCCGCCGTTTTGGCCCTGGGTGGTGCTCCTCCACAAATCGAGGGGGTGAGGTGCGAGGGTGCGAGACAAATGGCAGTGAGATGAGCTCATTTTATTTGTATTTTTATCCCTAATAGACGAGGAACCATGTGATTCCACTGATTTGGGGGAATCTATTGGTTTGGCATCGGAGGGGCATATCCACTTGTGGGAAATCAGTCTGTTCTAGTTTCTTCTCAAACCAAACACAAGAACCAGTGCCAGGTGCAGAACCAACCTGTGACATTCCACCCCATGCCCTAAAACCAAACACACCCTTGCATAGTTCAAAAAAGCGCTAGGCGTTAATTGTGCGTTTTGCCATTGTTGTGCACTTTATTGACCAAAGTGCATGCTTATGCGCAGTTATGCACAGATTAAAGCGTAGTTATGCGCAATGCATTTTGCCAATGCCTAGAGCCTAGGCACCCTTAAGCACTCGCTTAGGTGCGCCTTTTTTTATCCATGCACCCTAGTAGAAGCTGAAACGGTAGCTTGGCCAAACAAGGCCCTACTGATTAAGTTCTCAGGTGTAATATTTGTTAAACTATGTACTAGCCACTTCTGGATTTAATTGTCTATTCATCGTGTAAATACTGATCAGTGTTTGTGCTATGGATGTATGATTCAGATAACGATATCACTATCTCGAAGTACAAATACTGAGTTGCCAGAACATAATATCTTTCCTCTTTATGTTCTATTGGCTACACCTACCAGTAATACTTCTCTTGAAGGGGTAAGTCTGCCTTTTTTTAGTTCCACACATGCAACATTTTGTACCAAATGATCTCTTATCTCACTAATGCATAATGTTTTGCAGCATTCTCTGATATATTCAGTCTGGTTTGTTTGCTTATAGCTTTTAATGAATTTGGTAATAAAGGTTGCACCAATGCTACATTCATAATTCCAGACATCAAGAATTTATCAACCTCCCGAGCTTCATCGTTAACATTATCCTTATCAGCTGTGGTATGATATGCTTCATATGTGATGTTTATGGTTTTATATTTCTTCACCAGAATCACATTTGGTTCCCTTTTTAGTTTCGGAAGGGCAAGTTGGGGAAAATCTTGGTGAAAACAACTGCTCTGTGGACCATGTGGAAGGCTCTGCTCTCTGAAGTAAGTTTATGGTTGTTCTTTTGTGAAAAAAATACTAAACAGTTACTACAATAAGCGCATGCTTACCGTTGTTTAACACAATATGTTAAAACTTACTCCCTCTGTAAACTAATATAAGAGCGTTTATATATCACTAAAGTAGTGATCTAAACACTCTTATATTAGTTTACAGAGGGAGTAGCAAGTAAGACATTTAGATAGCCACACAAAATGTGTGCCACACAGTTCGAGCTACCACTAGCCAGTTACTGTTGCTGATCATGTGCTAGAAGATACAATTGTATTCTCAAATGCCCAATTCTTGACAAGAATGAAGACCAGTGATCAAACTATGTTTATCTCCCAGTGTGCTAAGCTAGTTCACGCCCAATATTCTTGGCCAAACCAATCCAATCCTTGCAACCACCTATCTCACAGCTAACAGCAACTTACCAGACCTTCTCTTGCATGGAAGATTAGTATTACAGTCGTTGGAAATCAAAAATAGTTAACAAACATTCCTTTAATCCATGGATAACTACTTAACATAGTGTAGGTGTGCAAGATCTGGCTATGTTTACCGACTTTACCATTGTTAGGAGAATCAAATGAAAAGTGTCCTTAAACATTGCATTATCGGTTTTTGACAAGGGGCCACTAGGCCATGTATGCCATTAGTTTAGATTATTTTATCTCCTTTTATGGTATATTTATTGTCAGTCACCCATACTGGCCAGTATAGCTAGCACATGCGCCTTCTAAAATGAGGTGTAAAGAACACATTGAATCTCAGAAACCACTTATGATTTGTAGTGTTGTTGAGTGCAGTTATTTACTATTATCTATGTGATGCATTTTGTCAGAGCTTGAAGGGAAATGTTTCTGGGGTAAAATACCAATTGATCTACTTGGTTCGTCTTTGGAGAACTGTGTAACTTTAAATTTGGGACATACAGTGGAGTTGGCTTCTGTAGTTAGTATGAGCCCAAGTTTCTTAGAGCTATGCCAATTCAACTTGCTCATGGTTTTAAGCTTTAATGTTCCTATTGTATGCACGGCAA
The DNA here is from genome assembly GCF_002162155.2 of Triticum dicoccoides. NCBI lineage: Eukaryota > Viridiplantae > Streptophyta > Magnoliopsida > Poales > Poaceae > Triticum > Triticum dicoccoides. Next base: position 54,262,773 of record NC_041385.1, read on the forward strand.
ATTTTTTCTGTAGTGTTTTACCATATGATGGATGAAGAAAAATCCTTTTGCAGCACCTGAAGCATGTTTTAACTAAATAAATTACCTTAGCCACTTGTACGTTAAATTTTGACGATCTACCCCATGTACCTTCTACTATCTAGAAGGCTGTAGTGCGTGCAATTAATTAGCACATCCCATTCCAGAAGTTCAAATGTAAAATCTTCATATTAATAGTGCAATTTGCATCAAGATAATTGGACATATTATAAGATGGACATTAATAGTAAAGGTTGAAATTGTAGTTTATGGATATTCCAGTGATTCTGCAAATGTGTTTCATTCAGTTCATTAAGTATCTTTTTCGTTTTAATAGAAAATTATTAAATCAAGAGAGAGAATATGTAGTGTAGTGGAACCTACTTGACAATCTTAGGGGTTGTTTGGTTCCCAGTCACAACTTGTCACGCTTAACCATAGGCAAGCCATAGTTTTTGAGGTATATACTTGTGTTTTTCCACACATAACTACCTATATGGCATATTTGTCATAGACACAATCTTTCGCACAACTTGCTATGCTTAACCATAGGCAAGCCATAGTTTTTTGAGGTACATACTCTTTTTTTCACACACTTAACTACCTATATGGCCCATGTTTCATAGACACAATCTTTTGCACAACTTGCCACGCTTAACCATGGGCAAGCAACAGTTTTTTGAGGTACATACTCGTTTTTTACCACACACTTAACTACTTATATGGACCATGTGTCATAGACACAATCTTTTGCACAACTTGGCACGCTTAACCATAGGCAAGCCACAATTTTTTGAGGTACATACTCATTTTTTACCACACACAATCTTTTGCCACACTTGTGGCTTTAATTTTGTTAGCCACTCTTTTGCGGTAAGCCACACATTACTTAAGCAAAGTTAGCCTTGAACCAAAGATGCCAGTACTTGGCTCTATATGTTGATCTACTTGCCTTTCCTTTTGTTATATATGCAACCAAAATTTATGGAGCGGGATAGTTTCTTGACATTTTAATCTCATCAGGTTGATTCTAAGGTAAGTTTATCCCTGTTACTTTATTTTTTATCTAATAATTGTTTCCACATTTAAGTGGCAAGTATTTTCTATATAAGATGGCAGCACCTTACTGCAGTATGTTCTGTTATTTACTTCCATAGCTTCTCCGAGATGTGTATTATTGTTGCAGGGTTCATATCAACTCCAAGTAGGCATATCTGCTCAAGAAGCTGGTGCAAAAGACATGTCTGAATCTCCATATAGTAGTTACTCATACAATGGTGTCCCACCTTCATCATTACCACATATCATACGGTAACACTACAACATGTATATGCATATCTATAGCTCTATTTATTGTAATAGAGTCGTGAGTAACTGCATTCGCTTGCTTGGAAAGCTTAGTTCGAAGATATCTATTTTGAGTTTTTGACAGGGTTTAGTAGATGGCCATTGTTTTGCAGTCAGCACAGCTGAGCTTGCTGCTTGCTGAACATTTTATGTGTGTGTTGATGTCATGTACCAAATGTACCAACACCAACATGGACATGTTGTTAAATGTTCTATTTCATAGTTGAGGGTGAAAACTGGACATATGTGATAGTTGAGCGGGCTAAGATGGATCTGTTCATTGTTAGGTGTTGTTTTAGAATGCATGGAGTCTATCTTTTAAATTGGGTGCTAATATACACAAATATATACTGATTTTTTATGTTCAAATAATAGTTCTAGATTTTCCATAGAAAAGACCTTCAGATCATTATTTTACTTTTAGTGGCTTTCCTGAAATATAGTTGAAGAAAGTGATGGCATTTGTCACAGGGACATAATGAAAAATGAAATGAACATATTGCAAACACAAAGAAGTTCTCAGCACCACACAATAGATAGTGCAGTGGGGGGCGATTGGCAGGTGAGCCGCAAAGGTGGCAGATATCGAGAGGGAAGTGGGCATGTGTGCGTGGGGAGAAGAGGGGGGAAATATGCCACCTTGCCCATAAATCGTTGTTGAGAGAAGAGGACGCAGAGTGAGTGAGTGCACAAAAGAGAAATCAGAGGAGGGATTAGGATTTCACTTACAATTATGGTAGGAGGAAAATAAATAAGATGTAGGTTTATTAAGAGGATTATTGTGCAATTAAAGCCGAATCTGAGAAAGTCCAACTAAAATTCTGAATCATTCGGTGAAAGTTGGATGGATGGTTCAAATTGTGTGGATTCCACAAACATGTATTGGTACCTTCTATATATATTTAGATGTCTGAGAGGGCAGGTAAAGGAATGGAGTTAGTATATCAAATTTCTGTTAGTGCCTAGTGGTGAGGTTTTGGCTACCTACTCAGGTTTGTTGTGCTCTTGTGTGACCTTAGCCTAACCTAAGCACCTGTTGTCTGGCCAGGTCTTAGTGTGACACTTTGCTTTTACTTTTATCTCTACAAATGCATTTGCATTTCAATATGACCAATTGAGAAGATATAGTTTTTTTGTTTTCCACACAGGTTGAGAGCTGGTAATGTGCTTTTCAACTTCAAGTACTACAGCAATACTATGCAAAAGAATGAAGGTTATCAATTACACAAACATTTGAGTTCATGTGTTTTTCAGTTCCACACTTCCACTCACACTTGTTTGTATCATGTGTTTGACATTTTTTTCTAGGTGTTCCACATTTTCTCCTTATACCTGACAGTGAAAAGTAATGAACTAGACATGTTAGATATCTGAATAAATGATTCACCAACATTGAACTATTGAAAGATAATCTGCTAAGACCCTTTCATGGTACACATGTTGGAATAATAGCTACTTCTGTTTGATGGTTGTAATCTTATTACTTTGTCACACTAATTGTTGTGCCATAGCTAGTAACCTAGTGGAGAACTTTACGCTGTTATGCTTTAGGTTAGCATATGATCGTGGAACTAAAGCTGGCGAGCTAAGTTCGGTAACGGTAAGTATAATGGTTTTAATGTACCGATATGTTTTTAACTTAAGAAATGTTATAAATTTCTCTCTTTACAAAACGAGTCATATCCATTTGATTAATTATGAATTGTGCATTTTTTGTTCTGAAAATCAGGTTTTGTGCCATTACCATAAACACAAAAGTCAGATATGCTCCATTAAAAAAGATGCAATTACTGAAAATGCTGGTGCATAAGACAGAAAGCACACACCTCATATGATCTATAGCGCTTCAGAAGGATAGTGTAACATTGAAATTGGAAGAATAAATTTTACGAACGTGTTCAGCATGGGAGACCAAAGTATATTAATTTAATCATAAAAGGGGTGTTATGTGCTGTATTTGGTGGCATAGTTTAAGGCATATGTTTGCCCATGACCTTATGTACTAATGTACATATTTCTGATTGAGTGCCGTATAGCTCCAGCCGTGTTTTTTTAGTCCTTTGTTGTGAATGTTGATCATGACAAAGATCCAGTGTTAGATTTGCGCAATTACCTATGGTCAGTTTACGTCACTTATTGACATTTGTTGGTAAAAAACTTCTGGTTGCTTCGTGATTCTTTGCTCTTCTTGTTTTTTTTCTTATACTGGTCTTTTCTTACCAGTCACTGAAGATTTTCCTTGCCTCTCCTGCTTGGTAAAATGTGGAAGCTAAAAGGTAAAGTTTGATGCAAAGTTCCATTTGCGCTGTATTTATTCAAATCTCACTTTGTTGCTATTGGCTGGTGGATCATTTCACTAGCTACAGTTAGGTAAAACCAATCATTTTATTCTCACTGCACCACTAATTTCTTGTTTTTCTTTGTGATGAAATTTGGATTGTGTTTGCTTTCTGCATGATCTTTCTATTTTTTGGGGAACAATCTTTGTGCCCACCTGAAAGGAAGCAGGTGCGGTGCCTGGTGGCACTACTAGGGAAAACCTTATACATAGAATCTTAGCAACAACGCGGTACAAAAAGGAGCGCTACTGCTAATAAGCAGTAGCGCGGGTAAGCAAAGCCCGCTACTGATACATATTTAGAAGTAGCGCGTGCTGGACAAACCGCACTGCTACAAATATTGACCGGCAGTACCCACCAACCTAAGTTTAGCAGCAGCGTGGTGTCACGACACGCGCTACTGCTAACGCAATAGTAGTAGCGTGCTTTTGACTCGGGTGGCTACTGCTAATTTTGAAATTGGGCACACGGTTGGCCCCGCTTAGCAGTAGCGCGTGTGGGCAAAGCACGATGCTGCTATGCTCTTATCAGT
>NC_041385.1:54267477-54278693 GCF_002162155.2 Triticum dicoccoides
CAACACACCACCACCTTTCCCCACCCGTCCTCCCCTCCCCCATCTCCTCTCTTCCCTTTCCCCTACCTCCCACATCCTCCCTCTCCCGCTCTTGTTCCTCAATACTTCTCCCCCACCACTCTCCCTCTTCTACCTATCTTTCTCTCTCTTCATTACTCCTAGTTAACTACACCGCTGATACGTCTCCAACATATCTATAATTTTTGATTGTTCCATGCTATTATATTACCTGTTTTGGATGTTTATGTTCTTTATTTTACACATTTATATCATTTTTGGACTAACCTACTAACCGGAGGCCCAGCCCATATTGCTGTTTTTTTTGCCTATTTCAGTATTTCGAAGAAAAGGAATATCAAACGGAGTCCAAACAGAATGAAATCTTCGGGAGCGTGATTTTTAGAACGAATGTGATCCAAATGACTTGGAGTGCAAGCCAAGCAGCAGCCAAGGCGGCCAGGAGATAGGAGGGCGCGCCCCTTGTCTCGTGGGCCCCTCGGGCGGCCACCGACGTACTTCTTCCTCCTATATATACCCATGTACCCTGAAAACATCCAGGAAGCCAACAAAAAACAATTTCCACCACCGTAACCTTCTGTATCCACGAGATCCCATCTTGTAGCCTTCATCGGCGCTCCGCCGGAGGGGGAATCAACCACGGAGGGCTTCTACATCAACACCATAGCCCCTCCGATGAGTTGTGAGTAGTTAACCACAGACCTTCGGGTCCATAGTTATTAGCTAGATGGCTTCTTCTCTCTTTTTGGATCTCAATACCATGGTCTCCCCTCTCTTGTGGAGATCTATTTGATGTAACTCTTTTTGCGGTGTGTTTGTCGAGATCCGATGAATTGTGGGTTTATGATCAAGTTTATCTATGAGAAATATTTGAATCTCCTCTGAATTCTTTTATGTATGATTGAGTTATATTTGCAAGTCTCTTCGAATTATCAAATTGGTTTGGCCTACTAGATTGATCTTCCTTGCCATGGGAGAAGTGCTTAGCTTTGCATTCAATCTTGCGGTGTCCTTTCCCAGTGACAGCAGGGGCAGCAAGGCACGTATTGTATTGTTGCCATCGAGGATAAAAAGATGGGGTTTATATCATATTGCATGAGTTTATCCCTCTACATCATGTCATCTTTCTTAATGCATTACTCTGTTCTTATGAACTTAATACTCTAGATGCATGCTGGATAGTAGTCGATGTGTGGAGTAATAGTAGTAGATGCAGGCAGGACTCGGTCTACTTGTCACGGACGTGATGCCTATATACATGATCATGCCTAGATAATCTCATAATTATTCGCTTTTCTATCAATTGCTCGATAGTAATTTGTTCACCCACCGTAATACTTAAGCTATCTTGAGAGAAGCCTCTAGTGAAACCTATGGCCCCCGGGTCTATCTTTTATAAACTTTCAATCTACTTTTATTTTCATCTTTACTTTTCACATCTATATTATAAAATACCAAAAATATATTTATCTTATCATATTATCTCTATCAGATCTCACTTTCGCAAGTGGCCGTGAAGGGATTGACAACCCCTTTATTGCGTTGGTCACGAGTTCTTTGTTTGTTTGTGTAGGTGCGTGGTACTTTTGAGGAGCCTCCTACTGGATTGATACCTTGGTTCTCAAAAATTGAGGGAACTACTTACGCTACTTTGTTGCATCACCCTTTCCTCTTCAAGGAAAACCAACGCAAGCTCAAGACATAGCAAGAAGGATTTGTGGCGCCGTTGCCGGGGAGGTCTTCGCTCAAGTCAAGACATACCAAGTACCCATCACAAACTCATCTCCCTCGCATTTACATTATTTGCCATTTGCCTCTCGTTTTCCTCTCCCCCACTTAACCCTTGCCGTCTTAGTTGCCCTCTCTTTCCCAATCTTCCTCTCTCTTTTTCGCTTGCCTTTTTCCGTTTGCTCGTGTGTTAGATCGTTTACCTTGTCGTTATGGCTAGTCCTCCTACCCTTGTCATCACTCCCGAACATGAAATTCTTAATTTTAAGCAAAGGGAGGGAGAAAATTTAAAAGATGCTTGGCATAGAATTTACAATGCTCAAAATAAATCTACTAGGAAGCTTTCTACTTCCGTACTTCTTCGCAATTTTTATGTGGGCATTACTCCTTGGAATAGATGTGTTCCTGATACCATTACAGGAGGGGATTTCTTGAGTAGCCATACGTTTGATGCTTATAATGCTATGTTAGATTTGTTTGGCCCACCACCTCTTTTGGTTAATGGAACTGTTTTAACTTAAGAACATGTGATGTAACGGCTTCAAATTATTGAAAATAAAGTTGCCACTGTTGATTTGATTGAAAATTTGGATACAAAGATTCATATATATTACCCAATACGGATCTAGGGTTGGAGTTACTTTGAAAAATCTTAAAGAAAAAGAACCTATAGTTAATGAAAAAATAGATCTAGATTCTGCAAGAATCGGTAAACTTGAGGATATCATTACCAACTTAGCTTCGGCATTTTATTCCATGAAAAACACTCCAAAACCTCCTACCAAAACTACCAAATTTATTTATGTTCCCAAAAATAAGGGTGAATCTTCTAGTAAGGGAGACGTGGATCTCAAATCCATAAGTGTTCATCCCAATTGTCTCTCTATCATTAAGGAACCTTTTGCTACAAACTAATTTCTTGAATTTTCCCCTAAAGGTTTAATCATTGCTAAAAAGGGAGAAACCCCTAAAGATTATAAGTGCTCTATTGATGAATTGAGTGCGAAAGATGTCACTACTTAGATCTATCTTCGCTTTTATGCCTAGCTAGCGGCGTTAAACGATAGCGCTAGTTGGAAGGCAACCCAATTTTATTTGTGTTTTTTTGTTTTTATTTCTGTTTAGTAATAAATTTTGCATCTACCTTGTCTTTAGATGTGTTTTTATGTCTTAATTATTGTTTTTGCCAAGTAGAACCTATAGGATAACCTATGGTGATAGTTAATTTGATTCTGCTAAAAAACAGAAACTTTGCGCGCACGAAATTAGTTTTGTTAAATCACCGAAACGTGCTTTTGCGTTGACTCAGTTTGCTGCTGATCAATAGACGAATTTTCCAAGACTTCCTATTTTGGTAGGATTTTTAGAGTTCCAGAAGTTTGCGTTAGTTACATATTGCTACAGACTGTTCTGTTTTTGACAGATTCTGCTTTTCGTGTGTTGTTTGCTTATTTTGATGCATCTATGGCTAGTATTAAGTGGTATGAACCAGAGAGAACTTGGAATACAGTAGGTTTAACACCAAAGTAAATAAAGAATGAGTTCATTACAGTACCTTATGTTGTGGTTTTGTTTTCTTTCACTAATGGACCTTATGAGATTTCATGTTGAGTTTTGTGTTGTGAAGTTTTCAAGTTTTGGGTAAAGATTTGATGGACTATGGAATAAGGAGTGGAAAAAGCCTAAGCTTGGGTATTCCCATGGCACCCCAGGATATTCAAGAATAGCCAAAAGCCTAAGCTTGGGGATGCCCCGGGAAGGCATCCCCTCTTTCATCTTCGTTCATTGGTAACTTTACTTGGAGCTATATTTTTATTCACCCCATGATATGTGTTTTGCTTGGAGCGCCGTGCATGATATTGGTCTTTGCTCTTTAGTTTTCCATAATCATCCTTGCTGTACACACCTTTTGGGAGACCTACTTAATTGAAATTTATTAGAATATGCTATGTGCTTCACTTATATCTTTTGAGCTAGATAGTTTTTGCTCTAGTGCTTCACTTATATCTTTTAGAGCACGGCGGTGGCTTAATTTTGTAGAAATCGCTAGTCTCTCATGCTTAACTTATATTATTTTGAGAGTCTCTTAGAACAGCATGGTATTTGCTATGGTTATAAAATTGGTCCTAGAATGGTAGGCATCCAAGTTGGGTATAATAAAAACTATCATAGGAAGTGAATTGGATGCTATGATCAATTTGATACTTGATAATTGTTTTGAGATATGGTGGTAGTGATATTAAAGTCCTGCTAGTTGGGTGATTGTGAATTTAAAGAATGCTTGTGTTGAAGTTAGCAAGTCCCGTAGCATGCACGTATGGTTAAAGTTGTGTAACAAATTTGAAACATGAAGTGTACTTGGATTGTGCATCCTTATGAGTGGCGGTCGGGGACGAGCGATGGTCTTTTCCTACCAATCTATCCCTCTAGGAGCATGCACGTAGTGCTTGTTTTTTGATGACTTCTAAATTTTTGAAATAAGTATATGAGTTCTTTTGACTAATGTTGAGTCTATGGATTATACGCACTTTTACCTTTCCATCATTGCTAGCCTCTTCGGTACCATGCATTGCCCTTTCTCACCTTGAGAGTTGGTGCAAACTTCGCCGGTGCGTCCAAACCCCGTGATATGACACGCTCTATCACACATAAACCTCCTTATATCTTCCTCAAAACAGCCACCATACCTACCTATTATGGCATTTCCATAGCCATTCTAAGATATATTGCCATGCAACTTTCCACCGTTCCGTTTATCATCATGACATACATTACTTTTGTCATATTGCCATTGCATGATCATGTAGTTGACATCGTATTTGTGGCAAGGCCACCATGCATAATTTTTCATACATGTCACTCTTGATTCATTGCACCATCCCGGTACACCGCCGGAGGCATTAATATAGAGTCATATCTTGTTCTAGTTTCGAGTTGTAATTCATATGTTGTAATCAATAAAAGTGTGATGATCATCATTATTAGAGCATTGTCCCCAAAAAGAAAAAGAAAAAAAAGAAAAAAAGAAAAAAAGAAATGCCAAAAGAAAAAAAAGAAAGGCCAAAGAAAAAAAGAAAAAAAAAGAAAAAAGGGCACAATGTTACTATCTCTTTTTTCACACTTGGGCTTCAAAGTAGCACCATGTTCTTCATATAGCGAGTCTCATATATTGTGCTTCAAAGTAGCACCATGTTTTCATATAGAGAGTCTCATATTTTTTCACTTTCATATACTAGTGGGAATTTTTCATTATAGAACTTGGCTTGTATATTCTTACGATAGGCTTCCTCAAATGCCCTAGGTCTTCGTGAGCAAGCAAGTTGGATGCACACCCACTAGATTTCTTTTGTTGAGCTTTCATTCATTTATAGCTCTAGTGCATCCGTTGTATGCACTACAAAAAAAGACACATCCGTGACATTTTGGGCTGAACGAATTTTTTTCTGTCATACTTATGACACTTCTATGACGATAATTGTGACGAAACCCGGTACCATCATAGATGTGGTGGGCTCCTACCTTTATGACAAAAAATCATGACAGAAAATGTGCTTTTCGTCCTGTGCAGGCCAGAGACGCAGCTGCATGACATTCTTGGGGCCGTCCATGACGGAAAAAACCGTGGTAGAAGCGAGGGCGAGGAAAATTTCGGGTAGTTCCCGGTTACGGTGGATGGTCGGGTGCCGAGAGATGCATGTTTCTCTCGTACACGTACGCGCGTGTGTGCGAGGCATTGGGCTCTAACTGAAACCAAGCGAGGCGTTGGGATCTAACTGAACCCGAGCGATTGCACTGCAGGCTACGCGTTACTGAACCCGAGCGATCGATCGATGGCTGTTAACTGGACCCGATCGAGCGATTCCTTTGCTACTGCTGCTAACAGAAGCCGATCGATGCTGCTTCTCTGGATGAACAGTGAGCGTTGCAGTGGGGTGGGAGGGGGGTTTGGATGAACAGTGAGCGGTGGGAGTGGATGAACAGGACCCGTGGCGTTGCATCCGGGTGAACAGGACCCGGCCCCGATCGATCGAGCCGGTTGGGGCTAGATGAACCGGACTCCATGGAGGGCTAGATGAACAGGACGACCCTGTGGAGGGCTGGATGAACAGTAAACGGTGGAGGGGTGGATGAACAGTAGCCCGTGGAGGGGTGGTTGAACAGGAGCCAGTGGAGAGGGGTGGTTGAACAGTAGCCGGTGGAGTAGCGCGCAGTGGAGGCTAGATGAACAGGAGCCCGTGGATGAATAGTCGTAGGTGGAGGGTGGAGGAGGTCGACGGTGGATGAACAGTAGACCGTGGAGGTGATAACCCACAAGTATAGGGGATTACAACAGTTCTGGAGGGTAGAGTATTCAACCCAAATTTATTGATTCGACACAAGGGGAGCCAAAGAATATTCTCAAGTATTAGCAGCTGAGTTGTCAATTCAACCACACCTGGAAACTTAGTATCTGCAGCAAAGTGTTTACTAGAAAAATAATATGATAGTGGTGGTAATAGTAACAAAAGTAAAGACAGCAAAAGTAATGTTTTTGGTATTTTGTAGTGATTGTAACAATAGCAACGGAAAAGTAAATAAGCGAGAACCAGTATATGGAAAACTCGTAGGCACCGGATCAGTGATGGATAATTATGCCAGATGTGGTTCACCATGTAACAGTCATAACATAGGGTGACACAGAACTAGCTCCAGTTCATCAATGTAATGTAGGCATGTATTCCGAATATAGTCATACGTGCTTATGGAAAAGAACTTGCATGACATCTTTTGTCCTACCCTCCCATGGCAGCGGGGTCCTATTGGAAACTAAGGGATATTAAGGCCTCCTTTTAGTAGAGAACCGGAACAAAGCATTAGCACATAGTGAATACATGAACTCCTCATATTATGGTCATCACTGGGAGTGGTCTCGATTATTGTCACTTCGAGGTTGCCGGATCATAACACATAGTAGGTGACTATAGACTTGCATGATAGGTTCAAGAACTCACATATCTTCATGAAAACATAATAGGTTCAGGTCTGAAATCATGGCACTCGGATTTTTTTATTTATTCTAAGATATTCCGTGGAGTTTCAGGTCATTCCGAGAACTTTTAGTTTCTGAACATAAAACAACATCATGGCAATTCTGCTGAAAACAACGTCAGTCCGGGTTAGTAAAACAAGGGCAAAAATGTTTGGCAAAGTAGATACGACTGAGACGTATCAACTCCCCCAAGCTTAAACCCTTGCTTGTCCTCAAGCAATTCAGTTGACAGAGTGAAACAGAAAAAGAAAAACTTTTACAAACTCTGTTTGCTCTTGTTGTTGTAAACATGAAAAGCCAGCATTCAAGTTTCAGCAAATATTATGAACTAACCATACTGACAATAACACGTAGGTCTCACAATTACTCATATCAATGGCATAATCAGCTAGCGAGCTATAATAAGAAAACTCGGATGACAACACTTTATCAAAATAATCATAACATTATATAACAAAATGGTATCTCGCTAGCCCTTTCTAAGACCGCAAAACATAAATGCAGAGCACCTTCAAAGATCAAGGACTGACTAAACATTGTAATTCATGGTAAAAGAGATCCAGTCAAGTCATACCCAATGTGAACCAATTATAATGAATGCAAACAACAGTGTGCTCTCCAGTGGGTGCTTTTTAATAATAAGGGTGATGACTCAACATAAAAGTAAATAGATAGGCCCTTCGCAGAGGGAAGCAGGGATTTGTAGAGGTGCCAGAGCTCGGTTTTAAAATAGAGATTGAATAACATTTTGAGCGGCATACTTTTGCTGTCAACGCAACAACTATGAGATGAAGATATCTTCCATGCTAAACAAATTATAGGTGGTTCCCAAACAGAATGGTAAAGTTTATACTCCCCCTCCTCCACAGGCATCAATCCATGGCTTGCTCGAAACAACGAGTGCCTCCAACATTCAACGGGTCCCATGGGGAGTTTTGTTTGCAATTATTTTGATTTAGTTTGCATAAAGCATGGGACTGGGCATCCCGGTGACCAGCCATTTTCTCGTGAATGAGGAGCAGAGTGCACTCCTCTTGAGAATAACCGCCTAACATGGAAGATAAGGACATCCCTAGTTGAAACATGAGCTGCTCAAGCATACAAAACAGAATTTCATTTGAAGGTTTGGAGTTTGGCACATACAAATTTACTTGGAACGACAGGTAAATACCGCATATAGGAAGGTATAGTGGACTCATATGGAACGACTTTAGGGTTTAAGGAGTTTGGATGCACAAGCAGTATTCCCGCTTAGTACAGGTGAAGGCTAGCAAAAGACTGGGAAGCGACCAACTGGGAGAGCGACAACAGCCGTAAGCATACATTAAAATTAATTCACACCAAGTATAAGCATGAGTAGGATATAATTCACCATGAACATAAATATCATGAAGGCTGCGTTGATTTGATTCAACTACATGCGTGAACATGTGCCAAGTCGAGTCACTCAATTCATTTAAGGAAGGATACCATCCCATCATACCATATCATAATCATTCTAATAGCATGTTGGCACGCAAGGTGAACCATTATAACTCATAGCTAATCAAGCATGGCACAAGCAATTATAATCTCTAAATGTCATTGCAAATATTCTTACTTCATAATAGCTAACTCAGGAACGATGAATCATCATATTTACAAAAACAAGAGAGGTCGAGTTCATACCAGCTTTTCTCATCCCAATAAGTCCATCGTGTATCATCATTATTGCCTTTCACTTGCACAACCGAACGATGTGAATAATAATAGGAGTGCATGTGCATTGGACTAAGCTGTAATCTGCAAGCATTCAATAAAGAGGAGAAGACAAGTAATATGGGCTCTAAGTTAAATAAACAATCGTGCATATAAGAGCAACTTCAACAGTTTAATCATGGTCTTCTCCTATTGATCCCCAAAGAAAAGAAAATAAAATATATAAAAACTATTTACACGGGAAAGCTCCCAACAAGAAAAAAGAAGAATGGGAAATATTTTTAGGTTTTCCCTTTTTAATTACTACAGCAAAGAAATAAACTACTACTAATTTTTTGTTTTTGTTTTCTTCAGGTTTATTAAACACACAAGAAGAAAGTAGGAAAAAGAAAAATAAACTAGCATGGATATTATAGTGAAAGAGTATGAACACCGACATCTAGCAATGAGTTTGTGTGAACATGAATGTAATGTTGGTGGGAAATACTTACTCCCCCAAGCTTAGGCTTTTGGCCTAAGTTGGCCTACTACCAGGGATGGCCCGGCGGATACCCGTAGGTGAAGCTGGGGTCTTACTGTGACGAAGAAGGCTCCGGCTGCCACTGGCTGGCAACCTCCTCTGGATCCCAAGAATAAACAGATAGTCGTGGAGGCTCATCTTGTGGCCCCGGTTCCAGGGCTGGTGCAGGATTCCGATAGGCTTGAATGGCCGCCCACGGAATGATGTGAGGACCTACAGACAAGTTAAACAAAGAGGGAGCAGGCAAAGTAATAGTCTCAGGGTGATGTTTATCAAAGTACAATTTATATTTGAGCTCCCCTTCACGACTTTTAACAAGAAAGTAATGTGTTGTCATACTCCTATAATCTAAATAAGGACGGGGCAGCGATGTTTCCTCTTTCTCCTAATGCCTAATAGGTAGTTCAAAATGTTCAGCAAGGCATGCGGCATAAATGCCTCCGAAGATGGGGCCTTTAGTATGGTTCAGACTTAACCGTCTAGCAAGAATTCCACCCATACTAACAGAGTTATTGCAGTATAAACCATGGAACAAAATGATAACATCAGGAATACTAAGGTTTCCACAGTTTTCGCGATCTTTCAAGCAACGACTAGCAAATAAGGCAAAGTAGCGTAAAATAGGAAAATGTATGCAAGTAATTCTTACATCAGAAACCTTCCTGGTTTCTCCCACCGTGATAGTGTTTATAAAAGCTTCTACTTCGTTACAGTGTGGTTCATCCAAGGTGCCCTCAAAGGGTATTTTGCAAACCTCGCAAAATTCAGCTAATGTCATCCTCTTAACAACGTCATATAAATGAAATTCTATCGATGGAGGTGAATTCTTAGGGAAAAAGTAGAAATTTGGCACAAAGGTATTTGTGAGTAAGAGATACTGATGACGTTGGTCGCGGAGGAAGTCAGTGAGGCCAGCATTCTCAATTAATAAATAGAAATCTTCATAAATCCCGGCTCTCCTCAAGAAGTCATCGGAAGGCCATTCACACGGCCGGACCTCCGTGGTGCGAGGCAAATTAAATTTGGGTTTCTGTTCTTCTTCCTTTTGTTTTTCCTTCGAGCTTCGGCTCAACAAGCCCCTCAAAAGTCTCTTCATTATTTCTGAAACAATCTGAAATTTTTAGTAACTTCAAATAAAAGTGAACCAACTTCAATAAAATTGATAGCAACAACTCCTACAAGTGTCTAGAGCCTATATAAAGCATTGGAACTACTTGGAACCATATAAATTTGACATGCAAGCTCAAGAACATGGTCATCTATGCAGCACAAATTTGCAATGAATAAAGCACTAGAACAAAAACTAATTGGACCAATGGAGGAGTCACATACCAAGGAACAATCTCCCCAAGCAGTTTGCGAGAGGTGCTTTGAGCAAGGAGATCGAAAATCACAGCAACGGGGGTTGGAACTCGTGCTTGAGTTGGTTTTTCATGTTTGTGTGAGACAGAGGAAGAAGATGGGTGCAGGAATAAGTGGAGGAGGGCCACCGTGGGCCCACAAGGTAGGGGGGCGCGCCCAGGGGGTAGGGCATGCCCTCCACCCTCGTGGCCAGGTGGTAGCTCCCCCCGCGGTGATTTTTGCACAGTAAATTCTCAAATATTCCCAAAAAATAATATTAAATTGACATGGCATTCTGAGGACTTTTATTTTCGAGATATTTTTATATTGCATGGATAAGTCGGGAAATAGATAGAAAAAATATTATTTTACTTTATTTCTACTAGATAACAGAAAATATAGAGAGGGTACAGAAGGTTGTGCTTCTAGTTTCATCCATCTCATGCTCATCAAAAAGAATCCACTAACAAGGTTGATCAAGCACTACTGGAATCAGCTACTTTGCCATCTGCCAGTTCTTTGCCGTCCGCTAGCGGACGGCAAAGAAGCTCTTTGCCATCAGCTTCCAAAAAGCGGACGTCAAAGAACTGGCTGATGGCAAAGACCAAGTTTGCCATCAGCCAGTTCTTTGCCGTCTGCTAGGAGACGGAAAAGATTCTTTGCCGTCGGCTAGCGGACGGCAAAGAGGGAGGGGCCCCACTGACGAGCTGCAAAAAAAACCTAACGAGCCACCTCTTTGCCGTCCGCTAGCGGACGGCAAAGAGCAAGAAGGCAGGCGGCAAAGGGTGGCGGACGGCAAAGAGGTAGGGCCCCACGTAACGCTAACGGGGCCGCGCCCCACCCCCCCTCTCTCTCTCTTTCTCTCCCACCTCTCGCCAGCCC
>NC_041385.1:54279274-54279674 GCF_002162155.2 Triticum dicoccoides
AGATTTAGTTTTTTTCTTTTTCTGTTTTTTTAGTTTTAGGTTTAGGTTTAGTTTAGTTTTAGGAAAGAAGAAAAAGAGAAAAAGAGGAGATCAGGAGAAGAAGAAGAGGAGGAGGAGGAGAAGAAAAAAGAAGAAGAGGAAGAAGAAGAAGAAAAAAGAGGAGAGGAGGAGAAGAAGAAGAGGAAAAAGGAAAGGAGGAGGAAGAAGAAGAAGAAGAAGAAGAAGAAGAAGAAGAAGAAGAAGAAGAAGAAGAATAAGAAGAAGAAGAAGAAGAAGAAGGAAAAAAAGGAAGAAAATGAAAAGGAGGAAGAAGAAGAAAAGGAAAAAAACCCGACCCGACACGGTACCCGGCACCCCGACACGACACCCCGACCCCGAGACCCCGACCCCGACCCCGAGA